>NW_027675466.1:1167500-1262500 GCF_965601325.2 Salmo salar
CACACACAGGACACACACACACACACACAGGACACACACACAGGACACACACACAGGACACACACACACAGGACACTCACACAGGACACACACACACACACACAGGACACACACACACTCACAGGACACACACACACTCACAGGACACACACACACACACTCACATGACACACACACACAGGACTCACACAGGACACACACACACACACAGGACACACATACACACACACACAGGACACACACACACACAGGACACACACACACACACACACACGGGACACACACGGGACACACACACACACACACACACGGGACACACACGGGACACACACACACACACACAGACACACACAGGACACACACAAGACGGACACACACACACACACACACACACACAGGACACACACACACACACACACAGGACACACACAGGGGACACACACACACACAGGGGACACACACACACACAGGACGGACACACACACACAAGGACACACACACACACGCACACACAGGACTCACACAGGACACACACACACACACTCACAGGACACACACACACTCACAGGACACACACACTCACAGGACACACACACTCACAGGACACACACACACACACTCACAGGACACACACACACACACACATGACATACACAGGACACACACAGGACACACACACACACACACACACAGGACACACACACACACAGCACACACACACACAGGACACACACACACACAGCACACACACACACGGGACACACACACACACACGGGACACACACACACACACGGGACACACACAGGACGGACACACACACACACACACAGGACACACACAGGACGGACACACACACACACACACACAGGACGGACACACACAGGACGGACACACACAGGACGGACACACACAGGACGGACACACACACACAGGACGGACACACACACACAGGACGGACACACACACACACACAGGACACACACACACACAGGACACACACACACACACACACAGGACACACATACACACACAGGACACACACACACACACAGGACAGACAGGACACACAGGACACACACACACAGGACACACAGGACACACAGGACACACAGGACACACACACACACACACAGGACACACAGGACACACACACACACACACACACACAGGACACACACACACACAGGACACACACACACACACACTGGACACATACACACACACTGGACACACACACTGGACACACACTTACTGGACACACACACTGGACACAAACACTGAAAATGTTCTTACCACGCTTGACCGTGTGTGTGTGTGTGTGTCCTGTGTGTCTTTTTGTCCAGTTTGTGTGTGTGTGTGTGTGTGTCCAGTGTGTGTGTGTGTTTGTGTCCAGTGTGTGTGTGTTTGTGTCCAGTGTGTGTGTGTTTGTGTCCAGTTTGTGTGAGTGTGTGTGTGTGTGTGTGTGTGTGTGTGTGTGTGTGTGTGTGTGTGTGTGTGTGTGTGAGTGTGAGTTCAGGTGTATCCCTCAATGACTGTCTGTTCTTCTGCTTACCGCTACAGTGTGGAACATGGTGGAGAGAACAGAATGAAACCTGGACTTAGAAAATGTGAGTGTTGACTGCTGTGAAGAATATGACTAAGAATAAGTCTTAATTCAAGTTAAGTCAAAGACCACCATCATTACTGACTTGGTCATATTAAATATCATCTGTAGTTCTACAGAAGCAGAAATCAGGGACACCAACGTTTACAAAGAGTTGCTGTGTGTGTGTGTGTGTGTGTGTGTGTGTGTGTGTGTAATTAATGTGAATAAGTGTGTTTTATATTACCATACAGTATAACATGTGATCATTCAACAAGTCTCAAGTTACCTTAACTTCTCCTTTTGATACCTAGAAACATCTACATTAAATGAATTAGTGAAAAGTGAGTTAACATTCTAATGTGAATGATGATGATTTCTAATATTGTGTCTGGTTTCATCCATCAGATGTCTGTGATCTCACACTGGACCTAAACACAGTAAACAGACTCCTCTCTCTGTCTGAGGAGAACAGAAAGGTGACATGGAGGACAGAGGAGCAGCCGTATCCTGATCACCCAGAGAGATTTAAGGGCTGTAGACAGGTGTTGTGTAGAGAGGGTCTGACTGGGCGCTGTTACTGGGAGGTAGAGTGGAGTGGGAGAGGGGAGGTAGAGTGGAGTGGGGGGGCTGATATAGGAGTGACATATAAAGGAATCAACAGGAGAGGAAGGGTTGAGGACTGTTGTCTTGGATTCAATGACAAGTCCTGGAGTCTGTTCTGCTCTGACAACAGATACTCTGCCTGGCACAATAATAACTCCACTACCATAGACGTCCCCTCCTCCAGCTGGTATAATGATAACTCCACTACCATAGACGTCCCCTCCTCCAGCTGGTATAATAATAACTCCACTACCATAGACGTCCCCTCCTCCAGCTGGTATAATAATAACTCCACTACCATAGACGTCCCCTCCTCCAGCTGGTATAATAATAACTCCACTACCATAGACGTCCCCTCCTCCAGCTGGTATAATAATAACTCCACTACCATAGACGTCCCCTCCTCCAGCTGGCATAATAATAACTCCACTACCATAGACGTCCCCTCCTCCAGCTGGTATAATAATAACTCCACTACCATAGACGTCCCCTCCTCCAGCTGGTATAATAATAACTCCACTACCATAGACGTCCCCTCCTCCAGCTGGTATAATAATAACTCCACTACCATAGACGTCCCCTCCTCCAGCTGGTATAATAATAACTCCACTACCATAGACGTCCCCTCCTCCAGCTGGTATAATAATAACTCCACTACCATAGACGTCCCCTCCTCCAGCTGGTATAATAATAACTCCACTACCATAGACGTCCCCTCCTCCAGCTGGTATAATAATAACTCCACTACCATAGACGTCCCCTCCTCCAGCTGGTATAATAATAACTCCACTACCATAGACGTCCCCTCCTCCAGCTGGTATAATAATAACTCCACTACCATAGACGTCCCCTCCTCCAGCTGGTATAATAATAACTCCACTACCATAGACGTCCCCTCCTCCAGCTGGTATAATAATAACTCCACTACCATAGACGTCCCCTCCTCCAGCTGGTATAATAATAACTCCACTACCATAGACGTCCCCTCCTCCAGCTGGTATAATAATAACTCCACTACCATAGACGTCCCCTCCTCCAGCTGGTATAATAATAACTCCACTACCATAGACGTCCCCTCCTCCAGCTGGTATAATAATAACTCCACTACCATAGACGTCCCCTCCTCCAGCTGGTATAATAATAACTCCACTACCATAGACGTCCCCTCCTCCAGCTGGTATAATAATAACTCCACTACCATAGACGTCCCCTCCTCCAGCTGGTATAATAATAACTCCACTACCATAGACGTCCCCTCCTCCAGCTGGTATAATAATAACTCCACTACCATAGACGTCCCCTCCTCCAGCTCCCACAGAGTAGGAGTGTATCTGGACTGGTCAGCCGGCACTCTGTCCTTCTATAGAGCCTCCTCTGACACACTGACCCACCTGATCACATTCACCTCCACATTCACTGAGCCCCTCTATCCAGGGTTTAGGATTTATGGTGACTCCTCAGTGTCCCTGTAAATAATAACCTGACACACACACACACACACACACACACACACACACACACACACACACACACACACACTGGACAAGCACACACACACACACACACACACACACACACACACACACACACACACACACTGGACAAGCACACACACACACACACACACACACAAACACACAAACTGGACTGATACACACACACTCACACACTGGACACACTCACACACTGTACACACACACACTGACATACACACTGACACACACAAACACACACTGACACACACACACACACACACATGCACACACACACACACACAGTGGACACACACACCGGACACACACTCTGACACACACACACACACAGTGTGATTTTATGATATATTTTACTGTTTGTGTTTGTACCACAGGAGGTTGGTGGGACCTTATTTAGGGAGGACAGGCTTGTAATGGCTGGAGTGGAATAAGTGGAATGGTATCAAACACGTGGTTTCCATGTGTTCCATTTCATTCACTCTGTTCCAGACATTATTATGAGCCGTCCTCCCCTCAGCAGCCTCCTCTGGTATGTACTGTCCTGTATGTGACAGAGCTCCAACAAGGAATTACAATGTATGTATTACTTTTAATACCTGCAAATGGCAAATAAACTACTGGAACTCCTTATGAATGTCTGCAGCCGACAAGAGGTGAAAATATTACCGGAATATTCTGCAAAATGTTGATGAAGACGTCACTCAATCCACCCAAAACAACATGCAGTCTTTCCACAAGACTCCCATGAAGTTATAGTGTGACGTTATGAGTCGACGTTAAAGTAACATTCTCACAACATACTGCACTTGTTTTATCCTGTTTTAGATGTATCCTCTGTTTAAACATTTAAACTCTTAAAATAACACTGTTAAAATACCAATGTGATCATTTCTTGTCTTTTATGTTGGAAAAACAAATTGTACAATTATATGTGGACATACGCTCCATAGTTGTACAAGTATACATGGATATATTGTACTTTTCATAATAAAACATACTTGAAACAAGAAAAAGCATGTTAATTGTGAAAACAATTCCGTTATTGATTTTTACATTGCTTCTCCCTGTCTCATGTTGACGTTTGGCATGAATCTTGACCTGGAGGCAGAACTGTGCGATTTCCTCTAGATATGTCAGCTGCAAAGTCAGAATTGGCTGTGGAAAATGTTGTTTTATGGTCTTAATTTAAGGGAAGGATTAGCAGTGTGGTTGAGGTTAGGATTAAAATCAGATTGTATTACTTTGTGCCTGTGCAAGCTAGTGAATATTTTGCTGAACTGCCTCCAGGGCAAGATTCATGACAATAAATGCCAACTGCCTCCAGGGCAAGATTCATGACAATAAATGCAACCTGCCTCCCAGTCATCCCCTCCTTATCTTTACAAGGCTGCAGAACATGCAAGCTAGTGATGTGGGGGTTCTCTCATAACCCTCAGTCCCCAGGTGGGTAGATGGCAGGTTGAATAAAGAGAAGCTAGTGAGGTGGGGGTTCTCTCATAACCCTCAGTCCCCAGGTGGGTAGATGGCAGGTTGAATAAAGAGAAGCTATGATGTGGGGGTTCTCTCATAACCCTCAGTCCCCAGGTGGGTAGATGGCAGGTTGAATAAAGAGAAGCTAGTGATGTGGGGGTTCTCTCATAACCCTCGGTCCCCAGGTGGGTAGATGGCAGGTTGAATAAAGAGAAGCTAGTGATGTGGGGGTTCTCTCATAACCCTCAGTCCCCAGGTGGGTAGATGGCAGGTTGAATAAAGAGAAGCTAGTGATGTGGGGGTTCTCTCATAACCCTCAGTCCCCAGGTGGGTAGATGGCAGGTTGAATAAAGAGAAGCTAGTGATGTGGGGGTTCTCTCATAACCAGGTTGAATAAAAAGAAAACAATTCATAAAACAATCCATAAATGTATAATTTTTATGGGCCTCTTGGGTTGAGGAGTCATTATCTTCTAATCTAATCACAGCTGCTCCAGGGCCTATTGGGTTGAGGAGTCATTCTCTTCTAACCTGATCACAGCTGCTCCAGGGCCTATTGGGTTGAGGAGTACAACATAATAGGGTGGGGGGGGGGGGGGGGGTATAGGGAAGGTAGGGGAGAGGAGGGGGTATAGGGAAGGTAGGGGAGAGGAGGGGTGTATAGGGAAGGTAGGGGAGAGGAGGGGGTATAGGGAAGGTAGGGGAGAGGAGGGGGTATAGGGAAGGTAGGGGAGAGGAGGGGGGGTATAGAGAAGGTAGGGGAGAGGAGGGGGTATAGGGAAGGTAGGGGAGAGGAGGTGGTAGGGGGGAAGGTAGGGGAGAGGAGGGGGTATAGGGAAGGTAGGGGAGAGGAGGGGGGGTATAGGGAAGGTAGGGGAGAGGAGGGGGGTATAGGGAAGGTAGGGGAGAGGAGGGGGTATAGGGAAGGTGGGGAGAGGAGGGGGGTATAGGGAAGGTAGGGGAGAGGAGGGGGGACTTCCTCCATGTCAGGTAAGCAGCCTCCAAGTCTACCCTCACCAACTGACCAGACTGAGTGAGTTCTGAACATCCCTCTCTGTCCTCTGATGCTGCATCCAAGTCTTCTTGGGTCTTTCTGGTGTCTCTGTCTTGACTCTTTAGTGAGTTTTTTCAGTTCTTTCCCAGGCTGCCTGAAAAACACAAAAAGATGGCAAATACATACGAGTTATAAACTATCAAAATAAAGAGAGTCGCACACTCCATGTATAAACTCCCAGCAATTGAATGGGTATTTACCAACGTTTCAGCATCACTGTGCCTTCTTCAGGGTGATGTCATCAATACTTGAACCAGGTTATGTAGACAAACAGTGCAATTAGTGCAACCAATGACAATAGAGAGGGGTGTGTCATAATATTAAGTTAATTAGAATGAATTAATGAAACTGTTAAAAAAACTGTTTATGGCATATTAAATATTTAAAAAATAGTAGGGTATATTATATATATCCGGCTCTCCATGTAATCTGATTCATTATGATCTAGGATCAGATCGCCCCTCTCCATGTAATCTGATTCATTATGATCTAGGATCAGGTCCCCTCCTCTCCATGTAATCTGATTCATTATGATCTAGGATCAGGTCCTCCCTATCCATGTAATCTGATTCATTATGATCTAGGATCAGGTCCCCACTCTCCATGTAACCTGATTCATTAGAATCTAGGATCAGGTCCCACCTCTCCATGTAATCTGATTCAATATGATCTAGGATCAGGTCCCTCCTCTCCATGTAATCTGATTCATTATGATCTAGGATCAGGTCCCCACTCTCCATGTAATCTGATTCATTATAATCTAGGATCAGGTCCCCCCTCTCCATGTAATCTAATTCATTATGATCTAGGATCAGGTCCCCCCTCTCCATGTAATCTGATTCATTATGATCTAAGATCAGGTCCCCCCTCTCCATGTAATCTAATTCATTATGATCTAGGATCAGGTCCTCCCTCTCCATGTAATCTGATTCATTATGATCTAGGATCAGGTCCCCCCTCTCCATGTAATCTAATTCATTATGATCTAGGATCAGGTCCCCCCTCTCCATGTAATCTGATTCATTATAATCTAGGATCATGTCCCCCTCTCCATGTAATCTGATTCATTATGATCTAGGATCAGGTCCCCCCTCTCCATGTAATCTGATTTATTATGATATAGGATCAGGTCCCCCCTCTCCATGTAATCTGATTCATTTTGATCTAGGATCAAGTCCCCCCTCCATGTAAACTGATTCATTATGATCTAGGATCAGGTCCCTACTCTCCATGTAATCTGATTCATTATGATCTAGGATCAGGTCCCCCCTCTCCATGTAATCTGATTCATTTTGATATAGGATCAGGTCCTCCTCTCCATGTAATCTGATTTATTATGATCTAGGATTAGGTCCCCCCCTCCATGTAATCTGATTCATTATGATCTAGGATCAGGTCCCCCCTCTCCATGTAATCTGATTGATTCTGATCTAGGATCAAGTCCCCCTCTCCATGTAATCTGATTCATCATAATCTAGGATTAGTCCCCCCTCTCCATGTAATCTGATTCATTATGATCTAGGATCAGGTCCCTCCTCTCCATGTAATCTGATTCATTATGATCTAGGATCAGGTCCCCCCTCTCCATGTAATCTGATTCATTATGATATAGGATCAGGTCCTCCTCTCCATGTAATCTGATTTATAATGATCTAGGATTAGGTCCCCACCTCCATGTAATCTGATTCATTATGATCTAGGATCAGGTCCCCCCTCTCCATGTAATCTGATTCATTATGATCTAGGATCAGGTCCCCCTCTCCATGTAATCTGATTCATTATGATCTAGGATCAGGTCCCCCCTCTCCATGTAATCTGATTCATTATGATGAAGGATCAGGTCCCCCCTCTCCATGTAATCTGATTCATTATGATCTAGGATCAGGTCCCCCCATCTCCATGTAATCTGATTCATTATGACATAGGATCAGGTCCCCCCTCTCCATGTAATCTGATTCATTATGATATATGATCAGGTCCCCCCTCTCCATGTAATCTGATTCATTATAATCTAGGATCAAGTCCCCCCTCTCCATGTGATCTGATTCATTATGATATAGGATCAGGTCCCCTCCTCTCCATAGACGTGTAATAATGTGATTGTGATAGTAGTTGACTCTACATACAGTAATGAGAGAAAATTGACAGGGGTTCCCTCACAGTGCTTGGAGAGGAAACATTCAATGTGCCAGTGGATGAGTGGGCCACATGAGACGTGGCTTCCAGTTCATGTGAGGAGGTAGTTGACAATGGTAGTGGAGTGGTCATCGCTTGTTAAATCATGGAACAGGAGGGGACTCAGCTGGAAATACAAATAGCGGATACATTCCCTTGAAGCTGTGCCATCGTATGTTAGAACAACAAGTTTGTCCATGAAGATAAACACGGAATTCACATCTCGCCCACTTGACAAATCAAAGTAGCCCAAGAAACTTTTTCTGAATAAAGCCCTGATCATCCACATACAGTACCTGACGATAACTGAGAACGGCAAGCAGACTGGTGGCAACCATAGGTCCCAGAGTGGGGGGGGGGGGGGGGGGGGCGGGCAATTTTTTTGCCCTGGGGCCCAGAGTTTGTCCTTATCTGTTTACCTAACAAGGAAAACTCTGGACCCTATAAGGTATGACAGTGATGAATCAGTTGTAAAAGGTTTTGTAAGGGCTCTGATGGAACCAGTTTTAACTAATCAGGGCACATGGTTTTAATAACTCTTAGGGCTCGCGGACCGCTAGCGAAACACCTATGACAACATCCGGTGAAATTGCAGGGCGCCAAATTCAAAAATAGAGAAATATTGTAATATTAAACATCCAATACAAGTGTCATACATCATTGAAAAGCTTAGAATCTTGGCAATCGAACTGCGTTGTCAGATTTCAAAAAGGCTTTACGGTGAAAGCATAGCATTCGATTATCTGAGGACAGCACCCCACAACAACATATTTTCCAAACAAGCAGAGGAGTCACAGAATCCCAAATAGCGATAAAATAAATCACTTACCTTTGAAGATCTTCCTCTGTTTGCAATCCCAAGTGTCCCAGCTACACAATGAATGGTCGTTTTGTTCGATAAAGTCCTTTATATCCCAAAATAGTCTGTTTAGCAGGCGCCATGACTTCAGAAATCCACTCCTTCAACATGCAGAAAAAGAAGTTCTAAAAGCTACCAGTAAACTTCGTCCAAACAAGTCAAACAACGTGTCTATATAATCCTCAGGTTGTCTAAAATGTAAATAAACTATAATATTTCATACGGAAACTACTGTGTTCAATAGGAACGCCAAATTCGCAAGTGCGCACCCTCTCCATCGCGCGCAAAAACACTGATGTGACCCAAGCAGTCAGCTCACTGAAAGTGTAAATATTTATTTATTTTTCAAAATAGAAGCCTCAAAACCTTGAATAAATACTGTTGACATCTAGTGGAAGCTATTATGAATTGCAATCTGGGTGACGGACATAGGAGTTTTCAATAGCTTTACAAAATATGAGCCTGTGATTTTATTTATTTATTTTTGGTCGGATTTTCTTTGGGTTTTCGCCTGCCATATCAGTTCTGTTATACTCACAGACATTATTTTAACAATTTTGGAAACGTCAGAGTGTTTTCTTTCCAAATCTACCAATTATATGCATAGCTTCTGGGCCTGAGTAACAGGCATTTTACTTTGGGCTCGCCAGACTCTCCGATCTTCCGAAAACTGCCCCCTAGCCCTAAGACGTTTTAACGGTCCTCACACTGTTCATACTCTCATTTCATAGACACGTACTGCTCACCTGTTCATCTCGTAATGAATAATGTGGAAATTGAGCAAGTTGAGGAGACTAAACTGCTTGGAGTAACCCTGGATTGTAAACATATTGATACAACAGTAGCTAAGATGGAGAGAAGTCTCTTCATAATAAAGCGTTAATCTTAACCTCTATGGGCTCCCTCCCTGTGTGTCTGAACTCCCTGGATGAGAAGATGTGATCTCTACTTTTATTTAACCTCTATGGGCTAGGTGGGACGCTAGCGTGCCACCCGTGGTGCACTCATCAACAGCAGGTGCATTTCAAGAGCGGCAAATTTGAATCCAAATAAATGTCAAAATTCAAATTTTTCAAACATACAACTATTTTACACCCTTTGAAAGATAAACATCTCCTTAATCTAACCACGTTTTACGATTTCAAAAAGGTTTTACTGCGAAAGCATAAATTTAGAGTATGTTAGGACAGTACATTTACAAGAGTTGTGTGTAATGTTTTGTCAATTCAAAGACAGGGTCACCAAAACCATAAAACCAGCTAAAATGATGCACTAACCTTTTACAATCTCCATCAGATGACACTCCTAGGACATTATGTTAGACAATGCATGCATTTTTAGTTCCATCAAGTTCATATTTATATCCAAAAACAGCGTTTTACTATGGCATTGATGTTGAGGAAATCGTTTCCCTCCAATAACCGGCAGTCAAGTCAACACCACAAATTAAATAATTAAAATTAGAAAACATTGGTAAAATATTATATTGTCATTTAAAGAATTATAGATTTACATCTCTTGAACGCAATCAACTTGTCAGATTTAAAAATAACCTTACTGGGAAATCACACTTTGCAATAATCTGAGCACTGCGCCCAGAAAAATACGCGTTGCGATACAGACTAGTCGTCATGTTGGGGAGATCTAAAATCGAAAATACTATGTAAATAATCCATTACCTTTGATTCTCTTCATCAGATGTCACTTCCAGGTATCACAGGTCCATAACGAATGTAGTTTTGTTCAAAAAAGCTCATAATTTATGTCCAAAAATCTCCGTCTTGTTAGCACATGATCTAAGCCCGCCGGACTTCACTTCATGAACGAGGGGAAAAAAATATATTTACGTTCGTTCAAACATGTCAAACGTTGTATAGCATAAATCATTAGGGCCTTTTTTAACCAGAACATGAATAATATTCAAGGTGGACGAATGCATTCTCTTTTATAACGTATTGGAACGAGGGTACCCAACATGAACTCGCGCGCCAGGTGTCTAATGGGCCATCATCGTTCCATGGCTCTTGTTCGGTCAGATCTCCCTCCAGAAGACTCAAAACACTTTGTAAAGGCTGGTGACATCTAGTGGAAGCAATAGGAAGTGCCAAAATATTCCTCAGCCCCTGTGTTTTTCAATGGGATAGGTTTAAAGGTAATACAACACATCAGGTATCCACTTCCTGTCAGAAAATGTCTCAGGGTTTTGCCTGCCAAATGAGTTCTGTTATACTCACAGACACCATTCAAACAGTTTTAGAAACTTTAGGGTGTTTTCTATCCAAAGCCAATAATTATATGCATATTCTAGTTACTGGGCAGGAGTAGCCTCACCTCCTGGTTACACTAGTGACCATATCCCGCAAAGGCGGAGGTGTTGCTAACATTTACGATAGCAAATTTCAATTTACAAAAAAAACAACAACAATGTTTTCGTCTTTTGAGCTTCTAGTCATGAAATCTATGCAGCCTACTCAATCACTTTTTATAGCTACTGTTTACAGGCCTCCTGGGCCATATACAGCGTTCCTCCCTGAGTTCCCTGAATTCCAATCGGACATTGTAGTCTTAGCAGATAATATTCAAATTTTTTGTGACTTTAATATTCACATGGAAAAGTCCACAGACCCACTCCAAAAGGCTTTCGGAGCCATCATCGACTCAGTGGGTTTTGTCCAACATGTCTCTGGACCTACTCACTGCCACAGTCATACTCTGGACCTAGTTTTGTCCCGTGGAATAAATGTTGTGGATCTTAATGTTTTTCCTCATAATCCTGGACTATCGGACCACCATTTTATAACGTTTGCAATCACAACAAATAATCTGCTCAGACCCAGACCAAGGAGCATTAAAAGTCGTGCTATAAATTCTCAGACAACCCAAAGATTCCTTGATGCCCTTCCAGAATCCCTCTGCCTGCCCAAGGACGTCAGAGGACGAAAATCAGTTAACCACCTAACTGAGGAACTCAATTGAACCTTGCGCAATACCCTAGATGCAGTCGCACCCCTAAAAACTAAAAACATTTGTCATAAGAAACTAGCTCCCTGGTATACAGAAAATACACGAGCTCTGAAGCAAGCTTCCAGAAAATTGGAACGGAAATGGCGCCACACCAAACTGGAAGTCTTCCGACTAGCTTGGAAAGACAGTACCGTGCAGTATCGAAGAGCCCTCACTGCTGCTCGATCATCCTATTTTTCCAACTTAATTGAGGAAAATAAGAACAATCCGAAATTTCTTTTTGATACTGTCGCAAAGCTAACTAAAAAGCAGCATTCCCCAAGAGAGGATGGCTCTCACTTCAGCAGTAATGAATTCATGAACTTCTTTGAGGAAAAGATCATGATCATTAGAAAGCAAATTACGGACTCCTCTTTAAATCTGCGTATTCCTCCAAATCTCCGTTGTCCTGAGTCTGCACAACTCTGCCAGGACCTAGGATCAAGGGAGACACTAAAGTGTTTTAGTACTATATCTCTTGACACAATGATGAAAATAATCATGGCCTCTAAACCTTCAAGCTGCATACTGGACCCTATTCCAACTAAACTACTGAAAGAGCTGCTTTCTGTGCTTGGCCCTCCTATGTTGAACATAATAAACGGCTCTCTATCCACCGGATGTGTACCAAACTCACTAAAAGTGGCAGTAATAGAGCCTCTCTTGAAAAAGCCAAATCTTGACCCAGAAATTATAAAAAACTATCGGCCTGTATCGAATCTTCCATTCCTCTCAAACATTTTAGAAAAAGCTGTTGCGCAGCAACTCACTGCCTTCCTGAAGACAAACAATGTATACGAAACGCTTCAGTCCGGTTTTAGACCCCATCATAGCACTGAGACTGCACTTGTGAAGGTGGTAAATGACATTTTAATGACGTCAGACCGAGGCTCTGCATCTGTCCTCGTGCGCCTAGATCTTAGCGCTGCTTTTGATACCATCGATCACCACATTCTTTTGGAGAGATTGGAAACCCAAATTGGTCTACATGGACAAGTTCTGGCCTGGTTTAGATCTTATCTGTCGGAAAGATATCAGTTTGTCTCTGTGAATGGTTTGTCCTCTGACAAATCAACTGTAAATTTTGGTGTTCCTCAAGGTTCCGTTTTAGGACCATTATTGTTTTCACTATATATTTTACCTCTTGGGGATGTCATTCGAAAACAAAATGTTAAATTTCACTGCTATGCGGATGACACACAGCTGTACATTTCAATGAAACATGGTGAAGCCCCAAAATTCCCCTCGCTAGAAGCCTGTGTCTCAGACATAAGGAAGTGGATGGCTGCAAACGTTCTACTTTTAAACTTGGACAAAACAGAGATGCTTGTTCTAGGTCCCAAGAAACAAAGATATCTTCTGCTGAATTTGACAATTAATCTGGATGGTTGTAAAGTTGTCTCAAATAAAACTGTGAAGGACCTCGGCGTTACTCTGGACCCTGATCTCTCTTTTGAAGAACATATCAAGACTGTTTCAAGGACAGCTTTATTCCATCTACGTAACATTGCAAAAATCAGAAACTTTCTGTCCAAAAATGACGCAGAAAGATTAATCCATACCTTTGTTACTTCTAGGTTGGACTACTGCAATGCTCTACTTTCTGGCTACCCAGATAAAGCACTAAATAAACTTCAGTTAGTGCTAAATACGGCTGCTAGAATCCTGACTAGAACCAAAAAAATTGATCATATTACTCCAGTGCTAGCCTCCCTACACTGGCTTCCAATTAAGGCAAGGGCTGATTTCAAGGTTCTACTGCTAACCTACAAAGCATTACATGGGCTTGCTCCTACCTATCTTTCCGATTTGGTCCTGCCGTACATACCTACACGTACGCTACGGTCACAAAACGCGGGCCTTCTAATTGTTCCTAGAATTTCTAAGCAAACAGCTGGAGGCAGGGCTTTCTCCTATAGAGCTCCATTTTTATGGAATTGTCTGCCTACCCATGTCAGCGACGCAGACTCAGTCTCAACCTTTAATTCTTTACTGAAGACATATCTCTTCAGTAGGTCCTATGATTAAGTGTAGTCTGGCCCAGGGGTGTGAAGGTGAATGGAAAGGCTGGAGCAACGAACTGCCCTTGCTGTCTCTGCCTGGCCGGTTCCCCTCTTTCCACTGGGATTCTCTGCCTCTACCCCTATTACAGGGGCTGAGTCACTGGCTTACTGGTGTTCTTCCATGCCGTCCCTGGGAAGGGTGCGTCACTTGAGTGGGTTGAGTCACAGATGTGGTCTTCCTGTCTGGGTTGGCACACCCCTTGGGTTGTGCCGTGGCAGAGATCTTTGTGGGCTATACTCGGCCTTGTCCCGGGATGGTATGTTGGTGGTTGGAGATATCCCTCCAGTGATGTGGGGGCTGTGCTTTGGCAAACTGGGTGGGGTTATATCCTACCTGTTTGGCCCTGTCCGGGAGTTTCATCGGATAGGGCCACAGTGTCTCTTGACCCCTCCTGTCTCAGCCTCCAGTATTTATGCTGCAGTAGTTTATGTGTCGGGGGGCTAGGGTCAGTCTGTCACATCTTGAGTAATTCTCTTGTTTTTTCCGGTGTCCTGTGTGAATTTAAATATGCTCTCTCTAATTCTCTCTTTCTCTCTTTCTTTCTTTCTTTCTCTCAGAGGACCTGAGCCCTAGGACCATGCCTCAGGACTACCTGGCTTGATGACTCCTTGCTGTCCCCAGTTCACCTGGCATTGCTGCTGCTCCAGTTCCAACTGTTCTGCCTACAGCTTTGGAACCCTGACCTGTTCACCGGACGTGCTACCTGTCCCAGACCTGCTGTTTTCAAGTCTCTAGAGACAGCAGGAGCGGTAGAGATACTCTCAAAGATCGGCTATGAAAAAGCCAACTGACACTTACTCTTGTGTTACTGACTTGTTGCACCCTCGACAACTACTATGATTATTATTATTTGACCATGCTGGTCATTTATGAACATTTGAACATCTTGGCCATGTGCTGTTATAATCTCCACCCGGCACAGCCAGAAGAGGACTGGCCACCCCTCATAGCCTGGTTCTTCTCTAGGTTTCTTCCTAGGTTTTGGCCTTTCTAGGGAGTTTTTCCTAGCCACCGTGCTTCTACACCTGCATTGCTTGCTGTTTGGGGTTTTAGGCTGGGTTTCTGTACAGCACTTTGAGATATCAGCTGATGTAAGAAGGGCTATATAAATACATTTGATTTGATTTGATTTATTTCAGCTTTTATTTCTTTCATCACATTCCCAGTGGGTCAGAAGTTTACATACACTCAATTAGTATTTGGTAGCATTCCCTTTAAATTGTTTAACTTGGGTCATACGTTTCGGGTAGCCTTCCACAAGCTTCCCACAATAAGTTAGGTGAATTTTGGCCCATTCCTCCTGACAGAGCTGGTGTAACTGAGTCAGGTAATCACTAAATGAAATATCCAAAATACAGTATATTATTTTATTGTTTTGTTTTTTAAAGAAATGTATTGAAATGTATTCTTTAGGATGTCTATTTATAGTAATTTTTTCCTTTGAATTAAAGAGCCGTTGTATTGAACACTGTGATGTTTAACAGTGAGAACGGCAGGTCAACTTACTAAATGAAATGAGAGTTTGACTGTGTGATAATAGGTTGCTTCTTGTGTAAATATTTTCTATATTATTTTATTAACTGTAATTGAATTTTACCTTAACCATTGTCAACGTACAGTTCCAAGACTGTATGTTTAGCATTGGTATTGCTATCATTTTATTATACGGATTTAAATTGAAAATACGTGATACAAAATTGTATCACATTACATTTTTTGTCATCTTTGAATATGTTTATATGTTTATTATCTTCAAATAATATTTATCTTCAAATAATATTTTTCTTCAAATAATATTTATCTTCAAATAATATTTTTGCAGGAATCTCCTTGCGAATGATTTTGCCGAAGATTGTATCTCCGCCGGCCTGGGCACACGGTTTTTCAGTTCTGCCCACAAATTGTCTATGGGATTGACGTCAGGGCTTTGTGATGGCCACTCCAATACCTTGACTTTGTTGCCCTTAAGCCATTTTGACACAACTTTGGAAGTATACTTGGGGTCATTGTCCATTTGGAAGCCCCATTTGCAAACAAGCTTTAACTTCCTGACTGATGTGTTGAGATGTTGCTTCAATATATCCACATAATTTTCTTCCTCATGAAGCCATCTATTTTGTGAAGTGCACCAGTCTCTCCTGCAGCAAGCACCCCTACAACATGATGCTGCCACCCCCGGGCTTCACGGTTGGGATGGTGTTCTTCGGCTTGCAAGCCTCCCCCTTTTTCCTCCAAACATAACGATGGTCATTATGGCCAAAGAGTTCTATTTTTGTTTCATCAGACCATTTACATTTTACATTTATGGCATTTAGCAGACGCTCTTATCCAGAGCGACTTACAAATTGGTGCATTCAACTTATGATATCCAGTGGAACAACCACTTTACAATAGTACATCTAAATATTTTAAGGGGGGGGGGGGTTAGAAGGATTACTTTATCCTATCCAAGGTATTCCTTAAAGAGGTGGGGTTTCAGGTGTCTCCGGAAGGTGGTGATTGACTCCACTGTCCTGGCGTCGTGAGGGAGCTTGTTCCACCATTGGGGTGCCAGAGCAGCGAACAGTTTTGACTGGGTTGAGCGGGAACTGTGCTTCCTCAGAGGTAGGGAGGCGAGCAGGCCAGAGGTGGATGAATGCAGTGCCCTTGTTTGGGTGTAGGGCCTGATCAGAGCCTGAAGGTACGGAGGTGCCGTTCCCCTCACAGCTCCGTAGGCAAGCACCATGGTCTTGTAGTGGATGCGAGCTTCAACTGGAAGCCAGTGGAGAGAGCGGAGGAGCGGGGTGACGTGAGAGAACTTGGGAAGGTTGAACACCAGACGGGCTGCGGCGTTCTGGATGAGTTGTAGGGGTTTAATGGCACAGGCAGGGAGCCCAGCCAACAGCGAGTTGCAGTAATCCAGACGGGAGATGACAAGTGCCTGGATTAGGACCTGCGCCGCTACCTGTGTGAAGCAGGGGCGTACTCTGCGAATGTTGTAGAGCATGAACCTACAGGATCGGGTCACCGCCTTGATGTTAGTGGAGAACGACAGGGTGTTGTCCAGGGTCACGCCAAGGTACTTAGCACTTTGGGAGGAGGACACAAGGGAGTTGTCAACCGTGATGGCGAGATCATGGAACGGGCAGTCCTTCCCCGGGAGGAAGAGCAGCTCCGTCTTGCCGAGGTTCAGCTTGAGGTGGTGATCCGTCATCCACACTGATATGTCTGCCAGACATGCAGAGATGCGATTCGCCACCTGGTTATCAGAAGGGGGAAAGGAGAAGATTAATTGTGTGTCGTCTGCATAGCAATGATAGGAGAGACCATGTGAGGATATGACAGAGCCAAGTGACTTGGTGTATAGTGAGAATAGGAGAGGGCCTAGAACAGAGCCCTGGGGGACACCAGTGGTGAAAGCACGTGGTGCGGAGATAGATTCTCACCACGCCACCTGGTAGGAGCGACCTGTCAGGTAGGACGCAATCCAAGCGTGGGCCGCGCCGGAGATGCCCAGCTCGGAGAGGGTGGAGAGGAGGATCTGATGGTTCACAGTATCAAAGGCAGCAGATAGGTCTAGAAGGATGAGAGCAGAGGAGAGAGAGTTAGCTTTAGCATTGCGGAGAGCCTCCGTGACACAGAGAAGAGCAGTCTCAGTTGAATGCCCAGTCTTGAAACCTGACTGATTAGGATCAAGAAGGTCATTCTGAGAGAGATAGCAGGAGAGCTGGCCAAGGACGGCACGTTCAAGAGTTTTGGAGAGAAAAGAAAGAAGGGATACTGGTCTGTAGTTGTTGACATCGGAGGGATCGAGTGTAGGTTTTTTCAGAAGGGGTGCAACTCTCGCTCTCTTGAAGACGGAAGGGACGTAGCCAGCGGTCAAGGATGAGTTGATGAGCGAGGTGAGGTAGGGGAGAAGGTCTCCGGAAATGGTCTGGAGAAGAGAGGAGGGGATAGGGTCAAGTGGGCAGGTTGTTGGGCGGCCGGCCATCACAAGACGCAAGATTTCATCTGGAGAGAGAGGGACAGAGGTCAAAGCACAGGGTAGGGCAGTGTGAGCAGGACCAGCAGTGTCGTTTGACTTAGCAAACGAGGATCGGATGTCGTCAACCTTCTTTCAAAATGGTTGACGAAGTCATCCGCAGAGAGGGAGGAGGGGGGGAGGGGGAGGAGGATTCAGGAGGGAGGAGAAGGTAGCAAAGAGCTTCCTAGGGTTAGAGGCAGATGCTTGGAATTTAGAGTGGTAGAAAGTGGCTTTAGCAGCAGAGACAGAAGAGGAAAATGTAGAGAGGAGGGAGTGAAAGGATGCCAGGTCCGCAGGGAGGCGAGTTTTCCTCCGTTTCCGCTCGGCTGCCCGGAGCCCTGTTCTGTGAGCTCGCAGTGAGTCGTCGAGCCACGGAGCAGGAGGGGAGGACCGAGCCGGCCTGGAGGATAGGGGACAGAGAAAATCAAAGGATGCAGAAAGGGAGGAGAGGAGGGTTGAGGAGGCAGAATCAGGAGATAGGTTGGAGAAGGTTTGAGCAGAGGGAAGAGATGATAGGATGGAAGAGGAGAGAGTAGCGGGAGAGAGAGAGCGATGGTTGGGACGGCGCAATACCATCCGAGTAGGGGCAGAGTGAGAAGTGTTGGATGAGAGCGAGAGGGAAAAGGATCATCTGGCACACTGCTTAGGTCTTGACTGTTGTACAACTTCATGGGTACTCTCTGGTCATCCCTTTTTACCTCAAATAAACAGTGGATTTCTGCTGTTGTGGGCCTTTAACCATCTGTATGACTTTGTTGTTCACACAGGAGAGAGACGGGACTATCGTGGATCCTCTGGGGATCCTCAGCAACCTCATGATGCTGACGAGGCAGAGAAGAGTCTCTCCAGATCAGAACACCTCAAGAAACACCTGCAGACATCCACAGGGAAGAGAACTCACTGCTGCTCTGACTGTGGGAAAAGATTCACCTCATCAGAAAAACTTAAAATACATCAAAGAATTCACACTGAAGAGAAACCTTTTGGCTGTTCTCAATGTGGGAAGAGTTTTACCAAGTCAAGAAGGCTGATATCACATCAGAGAACACACACAGGAGAGAAACCTTTTAGCTGTAATCAATGTGGGAAGAGTTTTTTTAGTTCTAGCTGTCTGAAGAGACACCAGAAAACACACACAAGAGAGAAAGCTTTTAGCTGTAATCAATGTGGAAGGAGTTATGCCCTGTTAGGTAGCCTGACAGCACATCAGAGAACACACACAGGAGAGAAACCTTTTAGCTGTACTCAATGTGGGAAGAGTTTTTTTCGTTCTAGCTGTCTGAATAGACACCAGAAAACACACACAGGAGAGAAATCTTTTAGCTGTAATCAATGTGGGAAGAGTTTTACCCAGTCAAGAAGCCTGATATCACATCAGAGAATGCACACAGGAGAGAAACCATATAGCTGTACTCAATGTGGGAAGAGTTTTTTTCGTTCTAGCAATCTGAAGGTACACCATAGAACACACAGGAGAGATACGAGAGAAATCATATAGCTGTACTCAATGTGGGAAGAGTTTTTTTCGTTCTAGCAGTCTGAAGATACACCATAGAACACACACAGGAGAGAAACCTTTTAGCTGTGATCAATGTGGTAAGAGATGTACTACATCTAGCCATCTGACTCAACACCAGAGAACACACACAGGAGAGAAATCTTTTAGCTGTACTCAATGTGGAAAGAGTTTTACCCAGTCAAGAAGCCTGATATCACACCAGAGAACACACACAGGAGAGAAATCTTTTAGCTGTGATCAATGTGGGAAGAGTTTTACTACATCTGGCCAGCTGACTATACACCAGAGAACACACACAGGAGAGAAATCTTATAGCTGTGATCAATGTGGGAAGAGATACTCTAGTAAAAGACCTCTGATTAAACATCAGAAAATACATGAAGGAGTTGTTTCATGATATCAATGAATTAATGTCACAATGTAGAATGTTTTAACATTGTAGAAGGAGTATTTTAATGATGTCACAATGTAGAACCCTAAACGTTTGTCCCCTGTTCTATTGATTTCAACATGATATGGATATTAACCTCAGGGGGAAAATCCAGGCTCTGAAATGGAAGAGTTACTATTTATGAGATTTAATAAAAGTGACAAAAAAATGTATTACACTTACCATGTTGGTGACCCACTTGAATCAAAATGCAACACTTCAAAATGTTTAGGTTGTCAATTTATCACAAACTGTTTCTACATATTGGTTAGTGATTTGGACACGTTAAAACTGTGTTTTGACATTGCACTATTCTCATTTAGCAAAATGTAATTGAAAAGACGTTGAAAATAAGACTAAAAGTCCAATATATGTTCGGTTGTAGTTGAAAGTGAAAGTTGAGAAGATGTCTTTTCTGGTCGTTTTTTCAATGACTTGAAAACAGCTTCATTTCAACGTACTTGCAGCCTATACACATGGACGCAGTATAATACATTTGTCTATAATCAATTTTATTAACAATCCTACATCACTCCAGTATTTTTTTACAACATTCAAGTGCTAATTGTCTTTATTCCACTACTGAAGAAGCAGGACTCAAATCACCTCATATTTTTTTTTTAAATGTATGAAATGTAAACATTTTTTTAAAATGAAATGTATGCATTCACTACTGTAAGTCGCTCTGGATAAGAGCGTCTGCTAAATGACTAAAATGTAAAATGTAACAAATTTCAAACATTCAGCCTGAGAAAATCAGATTTTTTTTATTATTTCCTGCCTCACCATTAGGTTCATTATTGTCAATATGTATTAACAAAGGGGTGTACATTTGGTTTTGATATTTCATATTTACAATTCATGTAATACTTATTCATGCAACCAACTGACAATTTTTGGGTACAATTATATTCACATTGTTGCCGTGTTTTTAGAATATCAGGGTTCATTCTCAGATGTGCCAACCCAAATGTACTAGAGCATGACATTGGGGACTGAGCCCCGATCCAACAACATGCCTATCTAGTGAACCCTGAATAGAGAGAGAAGCTCTGCAGTGAGGTGGAAAGTTACTACGGATGTTTGCAGGAGTTTCCTCTTGAAATCAGACATGTCTGTGGTGAGGACAACTTGGTTGCTGATTGTCTCAAGGGTGGGCAGTCAAAAAGATTTGTGTTTTGCATTTAGCCAGTCCGTTGCCATTTATTTTGACTGCACGTTTTTCCGTGTTGGAGATGAGTTTTGTTTGGGCTCGTTCCAAGGAGACGAGTGTCTTTTAGGTCCCAGTTGTTGTTACTAGTCAACTTTCAGTGGACACTGAGAGCAAAACTGCAAGATTATGTTATAATACTTTTATTGCATCAAATGGTTGTTTTATGTAACAGAATAGAGGGTTCTTAGAACTATTATGTCTGTGTTCTACTGAGGATGGGCCTCTGGGAGAAAACACTGTCAGGAGATTTACAATGTCTTTTGGGTGATAAAACCTAAAGAGACTGCATTCCAGAACATGAGTTAATGTTTCTGTTCTATATGGTACCAGGGAGAGATGACCCCAGGGCCAGACCCTGGTCTCTACACAAAGAGTACTGTTTTTACAGCAGATAGTCTCTGCTGAGAATTATAAGTATCTTTCATACAAATCTTAACCTTGTGACCCGTTCTATACATCTGTTGTTGGTCATGTAGGTTAAAAGGGGTGTATCTTGGCTATAAAAGACCATTGTACTTTTGTATTGTGGCTCTCAACGAATCATCTGGGGGTGATTCGTCGACCAGCCATCATTATCGTAGAGCACTCAATTGATTCACTTTATATGTGTGTGTTGTATTGACCTGCTCCCTTATTATTAAGTGAATAAAGATTTAGTTTTAGTATAACTCTGACTTGTGTGATAAGTTTGTCTCATTTGATATGAAAGAAATTAACCACCACATTTGGCGATGGGGATGTGAATCTTCACTTGGTGACCATTCCTGACGACCTGGGTAAATCGTGCACGAGGGATCCCTCTAACTTGGGATCTCAGGGAGACCACACTTCGGGAACGGAGCAAATGGACCCACCTTTGATCTGTGAGGCAGCGAGCCGAGTGGATACCACATCTCGAACATAGTTTTTAAAAAAGAAAGAGGTGAGCGAAACACACAAAGTGGATTTTTTTGAAAATCCTCATAGGTTCTGAGTGTGTGTTCCTGTGTGGAGGTGTAAACAGGGCCCAGTCAGTAGGCTCTGAGTGTGTGTTCCTGTGTGGAGGTGTAAACAGGGCCCAGTCAGTAGGCTCTGAGTGTGTGTTCCTGTGTGGAGGTGTAAACAGGGCCCAGTCAGGAGGCTCTGAGTGTGTATTCCTGTGTGGAGGTGTAAACAGGGCCTAGTCAGGAGGCTCTGAGTGTGTATTCCTGTGTGGAGGTGTAAACAGGGCCCAGTCAGTAGGCTCTGAGGCTGAGTCAGCAGGCTCTGAGGCTGAGTCAGCTATCTGTATGAACTGGATGAAAACTAGAATCTGTGTTTACTAGTTAAGACCATTTATGGTATAGTATAAGATAGTACGGTGCACCTGTAATTGTTTTAAACCTGTAATTTTTTTAAACCTGTACCCCATTTTAGAAGTATTGAAAGATGTAAATGTATGAGTTGCATTATTCTAGGAACTAACCATGAGATAGAAATGTGAAAATATTCCTGCAGGTTAAAATATTGTTGAAAAACAACTAATTGATTAGGTATGTTTGAGAATAGTATTGTGTGACTGTGATATGAGAGTTGTGTGACTGTGATATGAGTCTTAATCTGACGTTTGGATAGTAACATAGAAATATGCTGAATCAGATGATTGAAATATGGATAATAAGCGGGATGATATTTTAGAAAGCAGCGGAAGGTCTATAGTTCCTGGGAGGCTTGATTTTGCCGTGGTCTCTGGGAGGTTAGAGAACCGTTGAGGATCCCATGGTCATTGTCTGGGAAACTAAAGTTTATTTTTGGTTCTGCTGGGAGGATGTTTGGAGAGATGCTTCGTTGCTATGGAGAGTCCCTGAAAAAGCAAATGGAATGGTTGTCGTGACTACCTGAGAATTTCTTACGTTTTATATGGATTCTGTGAATATATGAAAATATGATGAATTGTATGTGTGTATAATGATTACTAGAGATTTGATGAAGTAATACTGGGAATATAATTAGATACAATTTAAACAACCCATATGTAGACGAACGTAGGTTTTGAGTTGGTATCTTTAATGGATCATTTGATAAAGATGAGGTTTAAGCATTATTAAACTGTCTACAAAGTCTGAGCAGTTGTCTCAGAAACTGATGGGAGTGTGTCCACTTTAGGGTAAGTTACCCTAACAATGTAACTATAAAACGCTTATTGGATTTTCTCCGTCCGGGTACTACATTTCAAATACATGTAAATCTACATTTGAAATGGGGGGGGGGGGGGGGGGGGGGGGGGGGTCTCCCTGGTATGAGAGGAGTTGGGGGGGAGTTTAGTTAGTTAGTTAGTTAGTTAACGAAGCTAACATTAGCTAGTTCATTATCACAAAAGTGAGAACTGCTCTAGATTGGAAACTTACGTTAATGAGTGTAAAGCCATGTTGGCTTTATGGAAACGATATACAATATATGGGAAAGAATATAGTTGAGGAAATAATCCAAACCTAGTTGTGCCTAGTTAGGACATAACGTTAGCTAGCTAGCTAACGGTACTGTACTGTAGCTCATACAACGCCGACGGTCAAACCCGGCTTTCTAATATTTACGTTCATTAACTATAGTAACGTTATGGAAGATATTCACAGAAAACCATCATTGTCTTCGTTATTCATTATTAGTATGTTATATTATTATAATAAATTATTTCGAGACATATTCAGAGCCAAACATCAACCCAACTTAACCTTTTTAACTGTTGTCGCATCCAAACTTGTCACCATCGTTTTCAGTTGTAATTGCGAAGTTCCCGGAAGAAGTCCAGCAACAACGGAGGTTCCTCGATGAACCCACCTTCTAACAAGTTCTTTGAAGAACCTTTTGGGGCTGTTTTTCATTGACCAAGAACCCTACGGTTCTTAGGGGATCTGAGAACAACTCCAGTTGAACCCTTCATTTTTAGAGTGTAGTCGGCTCTATTTACTCTAAGATTCAAACATGATGATTAGTATCAACGATCAAGTCAGCTGCTGCTGCTCCAATACAGTATGAGGTGAGACGGTGAACTGATGTTGAACTGGGCAGTCAGCTGCTGCTGCTCCAATACAGTATGAGGTGAGACGTGAACTGATGTTGAACCGGGCAGTCAGCTGCTGCTGCTCCAATACAGTATGAGGTGAGACGGTGAATATGTACATGTAGGTAGAGTTATTAAAGTGACTATGCATAGATGATAACAGAGAGTGGGGGGGGGGGGGGGGGGCTTCCTCTGACACCGCCTGGTAAAGAGGTCTTGGATGGCAGGGAGCTTGGCCCCAGTGATGTACTGGGCTGTACGCACTACCCTCTGTAGTGCCTTGCGGTCGGAGGCAGAGCAGTTGCCATACCAGGCAGGGATGCAACCAGTCAGGATGCTCTCGATGGTGCAGCTGTAGAAGCTTTTGAGGATCTGAGGACCCATGCTAAATCTTTTCAGTCTCCTGAGGAGGAATAGGTTTTGTCGTGCCCTCTTCACGATTATCGTGGTGTGCTTGGACCATGATAGTTTGTTAGTGATGTGGACACCAGGGAACCTGAAGCTCTCAACCTGCTCCACTACAGCCCCATCGATGAGAATGGGGGCGTGCTGTCTTCCTTTTCCTGTAGTCCACAATCATCTCCTTTGTCTTGATCACGTTGAGGGAGAGGTTGTTTTCCTGGCACCACACGGCCAGGTCTCTGACCTCCTCCCTATAGGCTGTCTCATCGTTGTTGGTGATCAGGCCTACCACTATTGTGGCATGGGCAAACTTAATGATGGTGTTGGAGTCGTGCCTGGCCGTGCAGTCATGAGTGAACAGGGACTACAGGAGGAGACTGAGCAGCACCCCAGAGGGGCCCCTGTGTTGAGGATCAGCGTGGCGGGTGTGTTGTTACCTACCCTTAAAAAACCTCTCTGGGCTACGCAACAGCCAGTGGAATCCCGTGGCGCGATATTCAAATACCTTAGAAATGCTATTACTTCAATTTCTCAAACATATGACTATTTTACACCATTTTAAAGACAAGACTCTCGTTAATCTAACCACACTGTCCGATTTCAAAAAGGCTTTACAACGAAAGCAAAACATTAGATTATGTCAGCAGAGTACCCAGACAGAAATAATCAGACACCCATTTTTCAAGCTAGCATATAATGTCACATAAACCCAAACCACAGCTAAATGCAGCACTAACCTTTGATGATCTTCATCAGATGACAATCCTAGGACATTATGTTATACAATACATGCATGTTTTGTTCAATCAAGTTCATATTTATATCAAAAAACAGCTTTTTACATTAGCATGTGACGTTCAGAACTAGCATTCCCACCGAACACTTCCGGTGAATTTACTAAATTACTCACGATAAACATTCACAAAAAACATAACAATTATTTTAAGAATTATAGATACAGAATTCCTTTATGCACTCGATATGTCCGATTTTAAAATAGCTTTTCGGTGAAAGCACATTTTGCAATATTCTGAGTAGATAGCCCAGCATCACAGGGCTAGCTATTTAGACACCCACCAAGTTTAGCCCTCACCAAAGTCAGATTTACTATAAGAAAAATGTTATTACCTTTGCTGTTCTTCGTCAGAATGCACTCCCAGGACTTCTATTTCAATAACAAATGTTGGTTTGGTTCAAAATAATCCATAGTTATATCCAAATAGCGGCGTTTTGTTCGTGCGTTCAAGACACTATCCGAAGGGTAAATAAGGGTGATGCGCCCGACGCGTTTCGTGACAAAACATTTCTAAATATTCCATTACCGTACTTCAAAGCATGTCAACCGCTGTTTAAAATCAATTTTGATGCCATTTTTCTCGTAAAAAAGCGATAATATTCCGACCGGGAAACCGTGTTTTAGTTCAAAGACAGAGAAAATAAAAACATGTGGTCGCCTCGTGCACGCGCCTCAGTCTCATTGTCCTCTGATAGACCACTTACCAAAGGCGGTAATGTTTTTCAGCCAGGGGCTGCAAAGACATCATTCAGCTTTTTCCCGAGTTCTGAGAGCCTATGGGAGCCGTAGGAAGTGTCACGTTACAGCAAAGATCCTAAGTTTTCAATAAAGAGAGTCAAGAAGCCCTAGGAATGGTCAGAGAGGGCACTTCCTGTACAGAATCTTCTCAGGTTTTTGCCTGCCAAATGAGTTCTGTTATACTCACAGACACCATTCAAACAGTTTTAGAAACTTTAGGGTGTTTTCTATCCAAAGCCAATTATATGCATATTCTAGTTTCTGGGCAGCAGTAATAACCAGATTAAATCAGGGGCGTTTTTTATCCGGCCGTGTAAATACTGCCCCCTACCCCTAACAGGTTAAAAAACATGAGCTGGCGCACACCCAGAAAAATAGTTTGTGTGGAGGTGCTGACTAACGGCGAATAAACTATAAACTATCAAAATAAATAAAGTCGCACACTCCATGTATAAACTCCCAGCAATTGAATGGGTATTTACCAACGTTTCAGCATCACTGTGCCTTCCTCAGGGTGATGTCATGAATACTTGAACCAGGTTATGTAGACAAACAGTGCAATTAGTGCAACCAATGACAATAGTGAGGGGTGTGTCATAATGATTAAGTTAATTAAAATGAATTAGTGAAATTGTTAAAAAATATATGACATATTAAATATATTACTGTATTGTTATCATATAGAAACATCATGGAATATTGTACATCATATTAAATATATTACTCTATTGTTATCATATAGAAACATCATGGAATATTGTACATCATATTAAATATATTACTCTATTGTTATCATATAGAAACATCATGGAATATTGTACATCATATTAAATATATTACTCTATTGTTATCATATAGAAACATCATGGAATATTGTACATCATATTAAATATATTACTCTATTGTTATCATATAGAAACATCATGGAATATTGTACATTATATGACCATCAACATACATTATTGTTTCATTCAATTTCACATAATAAAGATATTTAATATTTTCAAGTTCAGAAGTCAGAACCCATCACCTGCTATGTAAAATAGACAGAAGAATGCACAATGGTCAATGCTATCTGGGATCCTTGGGACATCCCTACCCTAAACCCTAACCTTAACCCCTACCTTAACCATTTTAAATGTCAACTTCAACGGGCTAGGGACGTCCCAAGGATGTATCTCTACCTGAAAATACATGATCTAAGTGATTGATAGTTGGTATTCAGCAGTCATAAAGCCTTATTTACTTTAATGAACTACTAAAATAGTGATTTAGTCAGACAGCATAGACAGCAGCTCTACACTTTATTGACTGACTGATCCATTCATCCTTCCATCCCTCCTCAGCCTTCCTCTCCTCTGAAGACCCAGTGAGGGTGGAGCTCAGTCAGAGAGCTGTTGAGGGACTGGTTAGGAAGAACACTTCTACAGCCAGAGAGGTGAGAGGTCACACATGATTTAGATGGTAAATATTTATGTCCCCTTAGTGGTTCATCACGTCAGCAAAAGGGAATATGTTCCATCATCTATATTTATTTACATTAGTGCAAATTGTTCACATTTCTCACCCCTTTTGGCTGTATGAAAGTTAATTTCCCCTCAGGCACACACATTTGTTCTTTGTTATTACCCGAGCCACTGCCTGTTCAGCCTGCTATCATCCAGAAGGCGAGGTCAGTACAGGTGCATCAAAGCTGAGACCGAAAGACAGAAAAACAGCTTCTATCTCAAGGCCATCAGACTGTTAAACAGCACAGAGAGGCTGCAGCCTACATATAGACTTGACATCATTGGCCACTTTAATAAATGGAACACTAGTCACTTTAATAATGTTTACATATCATTTCTCATATGTATAAACTGTATCTCAGTCTATGCTGCTCTGACATTGTTTATCCATATATTTATATATTCCTAATTCCATTCCTTACCTTAGATTTGTGTGTATTAGGTATTTGTTGTGAAATTGTTAGATATTAATTGTTAGATATTCCTGCACTGTGGGAACTAGAAGGACAAGCATTTCACTACACCTGCAATAACATCTGCTGAACACCTGTATGTGACCAACAACATTTGATTTATTATGAAGGTCATTTGTGTCAAATGTACTTTTCCCCTCATTCACCCCATCTCTTTACATTGCTGATGCATAATCAGTGGCCTGACTGTGTCAAAGGCCCATCCTGGTAGATCTGAACCTAATGCAGCTTGGAGTGATCAGATGTCACATTTAGGTGCCAGGTGTAACTGAGGCCATAGATGCTCCATATCCATTACTTTGAGTGGTTTATATAATATGACTAAATGCATTTCTTTCTGTGTTGCAGGGACAGTCAAGAACTGGAAAAGCAAGGCCACAGAACATGACATAAGCAGAGCTGTGGGAGACCACCTCAAGCCCCTGGTAGAGCCGGGGGTGGTGTTTACCACTCCACCACGCCTTCAGCAGGCTGGAAAAGTGGGATTGATCTGGTTGATCCATTTGTTTGTGTCCGTTTCCAGTAGTTGAATCCTTTGACATATTGTTGAATTAAACATTTATCTTCAACAAATGCACTGGGTTGGTTGAAAAGTGATACTAAACGTACATACCAGCACTATTTTGACATAGTGGGAAATATAATGAATTTATACTTTTTTCATAATAAGATGGACCAAGATACGTATTGGTTTTGCAAGAGTCTGTTGATTGTCAGTCATTGGGTTAATTTCTTTTGCAATATGTTCAAATCAAGCTTTATTTATACAGCACATTTCAGACATGGATGCTTCACAGGAAAAAATAATAAAACAATGAAAATAAACAGAAATATTTACCACAACAAACATAAGATTAACAACTGAAAGATGAATTAGCATTCTAAGGAAAATCCATTGATTAAAATATTAATTGGATGCAACATCCAACCCAAAATATAAGCATGTTTTTTAGGAGGGGCTCTGAAAGACACTATGGGGGTGTCCACTGGAAGTTGACTAGTAACAACAACTGGGACCTAAAAGACACCCACCATGAGACCCACTAAATCTGCCCAAGAAGAGACAAACAAAAGAAAAACCCACACCAAACTTAAAGACAGGAAGTAAACCAAAAAGGTGGAGCAACTAAAGGTGTTGACTCTCCACATGTATCAAGACAACTGGAGCACTGGGCCAGACACTCTTAAATAGAACCTGGACCAGCTCAGGTGAAACACCTTCCCATATATTCCTTCCCTATATACACAATATACACAAACATCTCCCACAATAATCATATTACTTGTAATTTTTTAAACAAGCTCCTTAAACTGCACAAGCAGCAATAAATCACTGATATCGATTAGGGGGGAAATCAGGTTGTACGTGATGTTGAAACTAACACAACTTAAAAAACACATGGAAATGGGAGATATATTTTACCTCACTGGTTAGAGGACAACCTGCAGAAGACAGTCAGCTACATTTTGGAATGATACATTTAAATTTAGGGGTCGCTAAACAAAGGAACACAACACTTATTTGTCATAACTCATCGATATCATGTTGAAATCAATTGTGTGAGAGGAGGGAGATGAGGTTGCACGTCCTGTTAAACTAACAGCTCAAAATCCACATGGAATCTGGGAATAATGTGTACATCACTGGTTAGAGGACAATTTGTAGAAAACAGCTAGCTACATTTTGAAGTGTTGCATTTTGATTCCAGTGGGTCACCAACATGGTAAGTGTAACAGCTCTTTTTGTGTTAGTCACTTTTTGTTAAATCACATAAATAGTAACTCTTCCATTTCAGAGCCTGGATTTTCCCCCTGAGGTTAATATCCATATCATGTTGAAATCAATAGAACAGGGGGCAAACGTTTAGGGTTCTACATTGTGACATCATTAAAATACTCCTTCTACAATGTTAAAACATTGTACATTGTGAGATTATATCATTGATATCATGAAATAACTCATTCATGAATTTTCTGATGTTTGATCAGATGTCTTTTATCAGAGTATCTCTTGTTACATTGACCACAGCTATAAGGTTTTTCTCCCGTGTGTGTTCTTTGGTGTATCTTCAGTTTGCCAGATTGAACAAAACTCTTGCCACATCGAGTACAGCTATAAGGTTTCTCTCCTGTGTGTCTTCTCTGGTGCATCTTCAGTTCTCCAGATTGAACAAAACTCTTCCCACATTGAGTACAGCTATAGGGTTTCTCTCCTGTGTGTCTTCTTTGGTGTATCGTCAGATGGTTAGATTTTAAAAAAAACTTCCCACATCGAGTACAGCTATAGGGTTTCTCTCCTGTGTGTGTTCTCTGGTGAAGAGTCAGATTGCGCAAGCAAGTAAAACTCTTCCCACACTCATCACAGCTGTATGGTTTCTCTCCTGTGTGTGTTCTCTGGTGTGTTATCAGGTTGATTAGCTGAGTAAAACTCTTCCCACATTGATCACAGCTAAAAGGTTTCTCTCCTGTGTGTGTTCTCTGGTGTAATTTCAGGCTGGTTGAACGAGTAAAACTCTTCCCACATTCATCACAGCTAGAAAGTTTCTCTCCTGTGTGTATTCTCTGGTGTGATATCAGGCTGCTTCGATGAGTAAAACTCTTCCCACATTGATCACAGCTAAAAGATTTCTCTCCTGTGTGTGTTCTCTGGTGTAATTTCAGGCTGGTTGAACGAGTAAAACTCTTCCCACATTCATCACAGCTATACGATTTCTCTCCTGTGTGTGTTCTTTGGTGTACAATAAGATGGCTAGATGTATCAAAACTCTTCCCACATTGAGTACAGCAATAAGCTTTCTCTACTGTGTGGCTTCTCCGATGAATTTTAATGCCTGATGAGGTGAATCTCTTCCCACAGTCAGAGAGGTTAATTATCTTCCCTGTGGGTCTCTGCTGGTGTTTCTTGAGTTCTGATCTGGAGAGACTCTTCTCTGCCTCATCAGCATCATGAGGTTGTTGAGGCTCCCCAGAGGATCCACGATAGTCCCGTCTCTCTCCTGTGTGAATGACAAAGTCATACAGATGGTTAAAGGCCCACAACAGCAGAAATCCACTGTAAAAGGTCATGCCAACAGCGTAGCCATGATGTTGAACAACAATTGACATCTGTAATGAATGTAATGATTACTTGACATTTGTCTTAAAATGAGCAACAATAGTCATATTTTGTCTTGTTTTCACATTAGTAGTAACATCTAAGATTGTAGGCCCTTTTCTATGTTTGCTGGTGAGAAAATATTTTTGCTCAGGGGAGTAACCTCCATTACCAGGTTGCTAATGAGTTCATTTCACACTACTTTGGATTATAATTGTCAGGCTCGCTTGAATCTCCTGCTTAATATAATGTTTGTGTCGTCATCGCAAATCAACCGCTTTGTACTTAAAAAACACTTCAACCAGTAAAATGCTCTTTGGCTTTTCCATCAGCCTGACAATGAGGGTTTGTACACTGTTTGCCAAATTGGCCCATAACTTCACCTAACAACAACATAGACCTACTGTAGGACCCATAACTTCACCTAACAACAACATAGACCTACTGTAGGATCCATAACTTCACCTAACAACAACATAGACCTACTGTTGGACCCATAACTTCACCTAACAACAACATAGACCTACTGTAGGACCCATAACTTCACCTAACAATAACATAGACCTACTGTAGGACCCATAACTTCACCTAACAACAACATAGACCTAAGACTATATATTAAATATTTCAAGTGAAACATGGAAACTAAAATGTCTGTCGTGACATTTCATAACCTGATCACCAGATAATTTTGTGAATAATCCCACTAGGCTACTCTTTAATGTGTTGTCATTCTAAATGTCCTGAATAAAGGAAAATAGCTCTGTGTGTTGTACAATAGCCTATCCATCAAGGAATAGTTCTCTACACATTATGAGCGAAGTATCTCTGTATCCAAACAGACTAACGAGACCCTACTGTAAATCAAGCAGACAATAACACATTATAAACATCAATTTGTTAGGGATGTTGGATCCAACATGGAGCACGGCATAACTGTCTTTACCAGAGTAATGAATGAAGAAGCACTTTGGTTGTTGTTGCATGTCGTGATGTTTGTCATGTGACTGTCATTCAGAAAATGATTTCCTGGATCAGCTGATGATAGTTGAACATGTGACTGTAACTAAACAGCTACAGTATTAAGTATTGTGTGTAATTGTTGAAGAACCGCGTTAATGACAGTATCCATTTGGGTGTTGTCAATAAAGTTAAGTTGTTTTCATTTATTATTATATCACTTTTCAACGGGAAAAGTTTTTTACAAAATCACTGGAGGGCGTCATGGACAATTCATACAGTACAAAAACATATTCAAGTGTAGAATGCTCTTTTAAAAATCACACATTAGTTCAACAACTGCAGAGTTTGTGTCCCTGTTTTATAAGATAGTACTCACTGTATTTACTGGTGTTAATCAGATCAATGTCCCTGTTTTATTAGATAGTACTCACTGTATTTACTGGTGTTAATCAGATCAATGTCCCTGTTTTATTAGATAGTACTCACTGTATTTACTGGTGTTAATCAGATCAATGTCCCTGTTTTATTAGATAGTACTCACTGTATTTACTGGTGTTAATCAGATCAATGTCCCTGTTTTATTAGATAGTACTCACTGTATTTACTGGTGTTAATCAGATCAATGTCCCTGTTTTATTAGATAGTACTGACTGTATTTAATGGTGTTAATCAGATCAATGTTCCTGTTTTATTAGATAGTACTCACTGTATTTACTGGTGTTAATCAGATCAATGTCCCTGTTTTATTAGATAGTACTCACTGTATTTACTGGTGTTAATCAGATCAATGTCCCTGTTTTATTAGATAGTACTCACTGTATTTACTGGTGTTAATCAGTTCTCCAGTCTTCTCTTCTTCGTCCTCCTCTAATGTGACAGTAATCTCCCCCTCTTCATCCTCCACTCCAAAAACTGCATCTTCCTCCTTTTCTTTCACAGTAACATCCTCCTCCTCTTTCACTCTGAAGGCGTCTTCCTCTTCTTTCACTGAAACGTCTTTCTCTTCTTTTTTCACGGTAACAGCCTCACCCTCTACTTGTTTTTGTATTGTAACAGCCTCCTCCTCTTTCACGAGAGCTTCTTTCTCCGTCCAACAGCCCTCTTCTTTAGTAGGAGGAGAGTAGCTTAGTGAACTCATGGTCGGGGATGTTAGCTAGCTAGGCTAGTGCTAACTTAACCAGCCAGCTAGTTGACTTACAACGTAAATATTAAATTAAATGGGGTAGCTCGTTGTTTCCACATAAGTATGTTTAAATCAGAGTGGCAAATAAACAACGAAATTGTCTAAAGAACTTGAATGTTCCGACTTTGTCGGCTAGCGAGCTACGGAGGTGGCTGCAGTTGTTGAAGAAGCGTTCCGTCCACTAGATTATACGTCACACTAGAAACATCGCCTGAAAGACACATATCGCCATCTGCTGTCTGGAGGGAGGAAACGCAGTTGAGGAGGGAAAACTATTTTTATTCTTCATTGAATTATAATATTATAAAGCAGTTTAGGGAAACGTTTTTTTTCTCTCCATTAAATATTAATATTATATCAACACGTACAAAGAGCAACAAGTGTTGTTTGATTAGTTCATTTTTTTATGAGAATTTAAAACAAACTCTACATCTACTCCACATCTGTATTTCTGATTCAGTCAAATAACTAGATATCAAAATAAGCACCTAGTTATTGATACCCTTGATAAAGATGAGCTAAAATTACTGTATAAATAAATAAATTAACTTTACCCACTACCAGGATATTTTAGCCCAAAACCTGGTTACCTCTCTGCTAGGAGGCTGAAACTTGGCCATAAGTGGATGTTCCAGCAAGACACATCAACATCCACAAAGAAATGGTTAATTGGGTACAAAATCAACATTTTTAATGGCCAACTCAGTCTTCGGACTTGAACTCCATTGAAAACCTGTGGTTTGAATTGAACAGGGCAGTCCACAAGCGCAGACAAAATAAATCAAGGACATGGAGAGATTCTGTATGGAGGAAGGGTCTAAGATCCCACCCAATGTGTTTTCTAATCTCATAAAACATTTCAGTGTCGTTATCCTCCCAAAGGGAGAGTGCTGGAGTATTGAAAACATGGGTGGCAGTAATTCAGACCCTTACCTTTTGAGAATAACATGTTCAACTAAATCTCTTTCTCTGAGCAATTGTTTCAGCATACAATAATATAATTCACCCTTTTTTTTACATAGAAGTATTTGAATTCTTTATTTTATAGAGTTGTTTTTGCTCATCTTTATCAAGGGTGTCAACAATTTTGTCCCCCACTGTACCTCCATACTGCTGCTACATGGTGTAACAATACATCATGTAGATGTATATAATGAACAGACTAGGTCTATACTGCTGCTACATGGTGTAACAATACATCATGTAGATGTATATAATGAACAGACTAGGTCTATACTGCTCCTACATGGTGTAACAATACAGTGCATTCGGAAAGTATTCAGACCCCTTCACTTTTTCCACATTTTGTTACATTACAGCCTTATTCTAAAATGATTAACACTACCGTTCAAAAGGTTGGAGTCACTTAGAAATGTTCTTGTTTTTGAAAGAAAAACACTTTTTTTTGTCCATTAAAATAACATCAAATTGATCTGAAATACAGTGTAGACATTGTTAATGTTGTAAATGACTATTGTAGCTGGAAACAGCTGATTGTTTATGGAATATCTACATAGGCGTATAGAGGCCCATTATCAGCAAACATCACTCCTGTGTTCCAATGGCACGTTGTGTTAGCTAATCCAAGTTTATCATTTTAAAAGGCTAATTGATCAGTAGAAAACCCTTTTGCAATTATGTTAGGACAGCTGAAAACTGTTGTGCTGATTTAACAAAGCTTTTGTAAACAGTGTTGTTGCATAACAATCAGGCAGTAGAACAACAATAATCATCACCCTCTTGACCAATCTTCCCTCCCCTTAACATTGGGTTGATTCAGACCCTGTCAGTGTACCAGGTGGACATTGGGTTGATTCAGACCCTGCCAGTGTACCAGGTGGACATTGGGTTTGATTCAGACCCTGTCAGTGTACCAGGTGGACATTGGGTTGATTCAGACCCTGCCAGTGTACCAGGTGGACATTGGGTTTGATTCAGACCCTGCCAGTGTACCAGGTGGACATTGGGTTGATTCAGACCCTGTCAGTGTACCAGGTGGACATTGGGTTTGATTCAGACCCTGCCAGTGTACCAGGTGGACATTGGGTTGATTCAGACCCTGCCAGTGTACCAGGTGGACATTGGGTTTGATTCAGACCCTGTCAGTGTACCAGGTGGACATTGGGTTTGATTCAGACCCTGCCAGTGTACCAGGTGGACATTGGGTTTGATTCAGACCCTGCCAGTGTACCAGGTGGACATTGGGTTTGATTCAGACCCTGCCAGTGTACCAGGTGGACATTGGGTTTGATTCAGACCCTGCCAGTGTACCAGGTGGACATTGGGTTGATTCAGACCCTGTCAGTGTACCAGGTGGACATTGGGTTGATTCAGACCCTGTCAGTGTACCAGGTGGACATTGGGTTGATTCAGACCCTGTCAGTGTACCAGGTGGACATTGGGTTGATTCAGACCCTGCCAGTGTACCAGGTGGACATTGGGTTGATTCAGACCCTGTCAGTGTACCAGGTGGACATTGGGTTGATTCAGACCCTGCCAGTGTACCAGGTGGTCATTGGGTTGATTCAGACCCTGCCAGTGTACCAGGTGGACATTGGGTTGATTCAGACCCTGTCAGTGTACCAGGTGGACATTGGGTTGATTCAGACCCTGTCAGTGTACCAGGTGGACATTGGGTTGATTCAGACCCTGTCAGTGTACCAGGTGGACATTGGGTTGATTCAGACCCTGTCAGTGTACCAGGTGGACATTGGGTTGATTCAGACCCTGCCAGTGTACCAGGTGGACATTGGGTTGATTCAGACCCTGTCAGTGTACCAGGTGGACATTGGGTTTGATTCAGACCCTGCCAGCATGGCCAGAAATGTATTCCAAGGTCAGTAACTTATAACCACAGAACCACCCCAGCCCTTTCATGGATGACTAAAAACACCTAAGTATTAGATTTACTGTCATGGTCTAGTATGTCACTGCATCAGACACCAGTCACAATGCTGGCTGAGTTACTAGTAAAACATGACATATTATTTCCTAACCATTCACAATGCTGGCTGAGGTACGAGTAAAACATGACATATTATTTCCTAACCATTCACAATGCTGGCTGAGGTACAAGTAAAACATGACATATTATTTCCTAATTGTAAAAAAAATCCCCAATGTTTAACCAGAACAACATGAGTTGTGTCCTTCAAACTGTTAGTCCATAATCATATTCAGCTACTTAGATGTCATGTATTGTCATGTTCTCTATAATGAAACATCACCACTGTAGATGTCATGTATTGTCATGTTATGTTCTCTATAATGAAACATCACCACTGTAGATGTCATGTATTGTTATGTTATGTTCTCTATAATGAAACATCACCACTGTAGATGTCAAGTATTGTTATGTTATGTTCTCTATAATGAAACATCACCACTGTAGATGTCATGTATTGTTATGTTCTCTATAATGAAACATCACCACTGTAGATGTCATGTATTGTCATGTTATGTTCTCTATAATGAAACATCACCACTGTAGATGTCATGTATTGTCATGTCATGTTCTCTATAATGAAACATCACCACTGTAGATGTCATGTATTGTTATGTCATGTTCTCTATAATGAAACATCACCACTGTAGATGTCATGTATTGTCATGTCATGTTCTCTATAATGACACATCACCACTGTAGATGTCATGTATTGTTATGTTCTCTATAATGAAACATCACCAAGTGAAATAAAGTTGATCAGATATTCTTAATAGACATTAAATAAAAAATGGTTGTTCAGAAATCATTAATTATCATGTTGCTCTGATGAAATGAACTAAATATTTCACAATCATTACCACTGCTGATATTCACAGAGAATAATTACAAGGATCATATTTCACAATCATTACCACTGCTGATATTCACAGAGAATAATTACAAGGATCATATTTCACAATCATTACCACTGCTGATATTCACAGAGAATAATTACAAGGATCATATTTCACAATCATTCCTTCTGCTGATATTCACAGGGAATAATTACAAGGATCATATTTCACAATCATTCCCACTGCTGATATTCACAGAGAATAATTACAAGGATCATATTTCACAATCATTCCCACTGCTGATATTCACAGAGAATAGTTACAAGGATCATATTTCACAATCATTACCACTGCTGATATTCACAGAGAATAATTACAAGGATCATATTTCACAATCATTACCACTGCTGATATTCACAGAGAATAGTTACAAGGATCATATTTCTCAGTTGCATTGACCTGCAGACATCAGACACCACCTCTCCCTTATGCACATGTGACTGAAATGGAACCAATCACACAAATCACTGACACAGCTTTGATGGCCCAATAAAAACGAAACTGCACGTTTCTGCCAGCCAATGGGATAATTCCAGTGCAGTACATGTGTAGAGGGGTAATTCCAATTCAGGAAGTTCCTACCGTTTAACTTTTTGTCTGAACATTATAATATACATTTTACTCAACTATGTTACCCACTCCAGTCAGCAGATGGCGGTCTGGGAATTTAAGGTAATGCTGTTGGTGTGACGTAAAATCTAGTGGACGGAACGCTTCGTTCAACAGCAACAACAGTTAGTCAGCCACCTCGGTAGCTTGCTAGACAAAATATCCAAACCAATAAAGCTCTTTAGATGCTTTCGTGTATATTAGCCACTGTGTTTTAAACCCACTTCTGTCGTCTAGTTAGTTATCCGATTTAATTTCATATTTACGGTGTTGTTGTTATTATTCAGCTAGCGGGCTGGTTAAGTTAGCATTAGCTTAGCTAGCTAACATCTCCGACCATGCGGTCACTAAGCTACTCTCCTGCTAAAGAAGAGGCCTGCTGGACGGAGAAAGAAGCTCTTGTGAAAGAGGAGGAGGAAGAGAAAGATGTTACAATACAAAAACAAGTGGAGGGTGAGGCTGTTACAGTGAAAGAAGAAGAGAAAGACGTTACAGTGAAAGAAGAGGAAGATGCGTTCAGAGTGAAAGAGGAGGAGGATGTTACAGTAAAAGAAGAGGAGGAAGATGCAGTTTATGGAGTGGAAGAGGGGGAGATGACTGTCACATCGAAAAAGGAAGAAGAGGAGGAAACTGGATATCTGGGCCCGGTTTCCCAAAGGCATGTTAAGGCATCCAATGGTTTTAACGATGAACGGGCCCTGATAAACACTAGTAAGTACTGTCTTAAATACAGAGGCACAAACTCTGCAGTTGTTGAACTAATGTGTGGTGTTAAAGGGGAAATCTGCAATTGCTACATCCATATTGTGACTTTATAATTATTAATTTATAGCCATTGATTCTTGAAGAATATAACACATGTCTCATGAGCTTAGTTCAACTGTTGTACCCCATCAGAACCCCCAAATAAGCTTTTTTTACTCCAATGTTTAGAAATGTAAACCAACACTGTATAGCCTCAACATGGTTAAAACTATAATGTTGATATCATGGATGGTCAGTCCTTGCATCCATAGGTCAGTCTATGAATTTGAGAGTAGTTACATTTCTCCAACCCCATCATCATCTTATAACCAAAACAGTGGTGGAATTACAGCTTTGTTGTTGTATGAACTGCAGATTGGTTGATTGATTGTGTGGCTTTTTTAAAGGGGCAACCTAGTTTTAAAACATAAACAAAATGGCTGCCCAGAGACTTGGTTTGGTAAACAGCTGAGGGATGGGGGAAGGAGAAATGTAACCACTCTCAAATTCATAGGGACCTCGTCAAGAAGTTCAGATAATCATGGCGTAACAGTTATAAGGTGTTGGCTTGACAGTCACTGGACCCAGGTTTGAGTTCAGCTCAGGGCCTCCCCCTGAATTCACTACACTATGAATACAAGGACTGGCCATCCATGATGTCATAATGATAGTTTAACCAGGTTTCTACGCTATATAGTATATTCTAGAATTCATCCATGATGTTATAATGATAGTTTACCCTGTTTGGGATAGGGGGCAGTATTTTCACGTCCGGATAAAAAACGTACCCGATTTAATCTGGTTACTACTCCTGCCCAGAAACTAGAATATGCATATAATTAGTAGATTTGGATAGAAAACACTCTAAAGTTTCTAAAACTGTTTGAATGGTGTCTGTGAGTATAACAGAACTCATATGGCAGGCAAAAACCTGAGAAGATTCCATACAGGAAGGCCCTGTCTGATAATTTGTTGTCCTTCTGCATCTCTATCGACATTACAGCATCTGTGCTGTAACGTGACACTTTCTAAGGCTTCCATTTGCTCTCTAAAGCCACCAGAAAGTGGAATGGGGTGTCTGCTGTCTCTGGGCAAAGTACAGCAGCTCTGTTTGTGATCAGTCAGCCTGGGGACAGTGAGACTGAGATGCGCGTTCACGAGAATTCAATTTTTTTTTTTTCAGCCTTTGAATGTGTACAACGTTGCCCGGTTGTAATATTATCGCTATTTTACGAGAAAAGTAGCATAAAAATTGATTTTAAACAGCGTTTGATATGTCACAAAAACCAAAACCACAGCTAAATGCAGCACTAACCTTTGATGATCTTCATCAGATGACACTCCTAGGACATTATGTTATACAATACATGCATGTTTTGTTCAATCAAGTTCATATTTATATCAAAAACCAGCTTTTTACATTAGCATGTAAAAAGCCCATAGAGGTTAACCTCTATGGGCTAGGTGGGACGAATTCGTCCCACCTACGTAACAGCCACTGGCAGCCTGTGGCGCGATTTTCAAAACGTTAAAAATCCTATTACTTCAATTTCTCAAACATATGACTATTTTACAGCTATTTAAAGACAAGACTCTCGTTAATCTAACCACACTGTCCGATTTCAAAAAGGCTTTACAACGAAAGCAAAACATTAGATTATGTCAGCAGAGTACCAAGCCAGAAATAATCAGACACCCATTTTTCAAGCCAGCATATAATGTCACCAAAACCCAGAAGACAGCTAAATGCAGCACTAACCTTTGATGATCTTCATCAGATGACAACCCTAGGACATTATGTTATACAATACATGCATGTTTTGTTCAATCAAGTTCATATTTATATCAAAAACCAGCTTTTTACATTAGCATGTGACGTTCAGAACTAGCATACCCCCCGCAAACTTCCGTGGAATTCGCTAACATTTTACTAAATTACTCACGATAAACGTTCACAAAAAGCATAACAATTATTTTAAGAATTATAGATACAGACCTCCTCTATGCACTCGATATGTCCGATTTTAAAATAGCTTTTTGGTGAAAGCACATTTTGCAATATTCTAAGTACATAGCCCAGGCATCACGGGCTCGCTATTTAGACACCCGGCAAGTTTAGCACTCACCATAATCATATTTACTATTATAAAAGTTTGATTACCTTTTGTTGTCTTCGTCAGAATGCACACCCAGGACTGCTACTTCAATAACAAATGTTGGTTTGGTCCAAAATAATCCATCGTTATATCCGAATAGCGGCGTTTTGTTTGTGCGTTCCAGACACTATCCGAAATAGTAAAGAAGTGTCGCGCGCATGGCGCAATTCGTGACAATAAAATTCTAAATATTCCATTACCGTACTTCGAAGCATGTCAACCGCTGTTTAAAATCAATTTTTACGACATTTTTCTCGTAGAAAAGCGATAATATTCCGACAGGGAATCTCCTTTTCGGCAAACAGAGGAAAAAATCCCAAAGGCGGGGGCGGTCGGGTCACGCGCCTAAGCCCAGTGTCCCTTGATCGGCCACTTGAGAAAGGCGATAATGTGTTTCAGCCTGGGGCTGGAATGACGACATTCTGTTTTTTCCCGGGCTCTGAGCGCCTATGGACGACGTGGGAAGTGTCACGTTAGAGCAGAGATCCTTAGTAAATGATAGAGATGGAAAAGAAGTTCAAGAAATGGTCAGACAGGCCACTTCCTGTAAAGGAATCTCTCAGGTTTTGACCTGCCATTTGAGTTCTGTTATACTCACAGACACCATTCAAACAGTTTTAGAAAATGTAGGGTGTTTTCTATCCATCTGTAATAAGTATATGCATATTCTAGTTACTGGGTAGGAGTGGTAACCAGATTAAATCGGGTATGTTTTTTATCCAGCCGTGTCAATACTGCCCCCTAGCCCTAACAGGTTAACTTCGGCGATGTCATTTTCAAAATAGCCTCCAACACTCTACTCAGCAAACTGGATGCAGTCTATCACAGTGCCATCCGTTTTGTCACCAATGCCCCATATACCACCCACCACTGCGACCTGTACGCTCTCGTCGGCTGGCCCTCGCTACATATTCGTCGCCAAACCCACTGGCTCCAGGTCATCTATAAGTCTTTGCTATGTAAAGCTCCGCCTTAACTCAGCTCACTGGTCACCATAGCAACACCCACCCATAGCACGCGCTCCAGGAGGTATATCTCACTGGTCATCCCCAAAGCCAACACCTACTTTGGCCGCATTTCCTTCCAGTTCTCTGCTGCCAATGACTGGAACGAATTGCAAAAATCGCTGAAGTTGGAGACATATATCTCCCTCACTAACTTTAAGCATCAGCTATCTGATCAGCTTACCGATCGCTGCAGCTGTACACAGCCCATCTGTAAATAGCCCATCCAACTGCCTACCTCATCCCCATGTTTTTATTTACTTTTTTGCTCTTTTGCACACCAGTATTTCTACTTGCACATCATCATCTGCACATCTATCTCTCCAGTGTTAATTTGCTAAATTGTAATTACTTCACTACTATGGTCTATTTATTGCCTTGCCTCCGTACTCCATTTGCACACATTGTATGTAGATTTTTCTATTGTGTTATTGACTGTACGTTTGTTTATCCAACGTGTAACTCTGTTGTTTTTTTGTCGCACTGCTTTGCTTTATCTTGGCCAGGTCGCAGTTGTAAATGAGAACTTGTTCTCAACTGGCCTACCTGGTTAAATAAATAAATAAAATCTTAACTTTATTGACAACACCCAAATGGATACTGTCATTAACGCAGTTCTTCAATAATTACACATAATTCTTAATGCTTTAGCAAACATTTTATTAAACAGGACATTCAAAAATATCCTTACAATTATAATCCAAAGTAGTGTGAAATGAACTCCTAAGCAACCTGGAAATGGAGGTTACTCCCCTGAGTTTTCCCCATTCACATTCAGAATACATTGTGAAAAACTAAAATCTTTGCTCACCATTTTTGCTCCAGGCAGATATAGTACATCCGTAACTATCGGTTTCCTCATTAGCAGGGAGGTGTTTCTACAATCAAATTGCCCTCGTGCTGCAATTTTAGCAAACACAGAAAGGGGCCTATATTGGAGACCAAAAGTCGTCTGGCACACTGCTTAGAGTTTCAACAACATGAATAACTTATTTCTAGCCTACAATCATCGATTTCACTACTAATGTGAAAACAAGACAAAATATGACTATTCTTGCTCATTTTAAGACATTTGTCCAACAATTTTAACATTCATTACAGACGTCAATTGTTGTCCAACATCATGGCTCCGCTGTTGGCATCACCTTTTACAGTGGATTACCGCTGTTGTGGGCCTTTAATCATCTGTCTGACTTTGTTGTTCACACAGGAGAGATACTTAACTATCGTGGATCCTCTGGGGAGCCTCAACAACATCATGATGCTGAAGAGGCAGAGAAGAGTCTCTCCACATTAGAACACCTCAATAAACACCTGCAGACATCCACAGGGAAGAGAACTCACTGCTGCTCTGACTGTGGGAAGAGATTCACCTCATCAGGCATTAAAATTCATCAGAGAACACACACAGGAGAGAAACCTTATAGCTGTGATCAATGTGGGAAGAGTTTTAGTCAATCTGGCCATCTGATATCACACCAGAGAACACACACAGGAGAGAAACCTTATAGCTGTGGTCAATGTGGGAAGAGTTTTGGTCGATCTGACTCTCTGACTCAACACCAGAGAACACACACAGGAGAGAAACCTTATAGGTGTGATCAATGTGTGAAGTGTTTTGGTCAATCTGGCCATCTGGTATCACACCAGAGAATACACACAGGAGAGAAATCTTATATCTGTGGTCAATGTGGGAAGAGTTTTGCTGCATCTCGCAGTCTGACTCTACACCAGAGAACACACACAGGAGAGAAATCTTATAGCTGTGATCAATGTGGGAAGAGTTTTAGTCAATCTGGCTCTCTGACTCTACACCAGAGAATACACACAGGAGAGAAATCTTATAGCTGTGATCAATGTGGGAAGAGTTTTAGTCAATCTGGCTCTCTGACTCTACACCAGAGAATACACACAGGAGAGAAACCTTATAGGTGTGATCAATGTGGGAAGAGTTTTGGTCGATCTGGCTCTCTGACTCTACACCAGAGAATACACACAGGAGAGAAACCTTATAGGTGTGATCAATGTGGGAAGAGTTTTGGTCAATCTGGACATCTGACTCAACACAAGAGAACACACACAGGAGAGAAACTTTAACTGTGGTCAATGTGACAAGAGATACTCTGATAAAAGATCTCTGATCAAACATCAGAAAATACATGGAGTTGTTTCATGATATCAATGAAATGATGTCACAATGTAGAATGTTTTAACATTGTAGTAGGAGTATTTTAATGATGTCACAATGTAGAACCCTAAACGTTTGTCCCCTGTTCTATTGATTTCAACATGATATGGATATTAGCCTCAGGGGGAAAATCCAGGCTCTGAAATGGAAGAGTACTATTTATGAGATTTAACTAAAAGTGACTAACACAAAAAGAGCTGTGTTACACTTACCATGTTGGTGACCCACTGGAATCAAAATGCACCACTTCAAAATGTAGCTAGCTGTTTTCTACAAGTTGTCCTTTAACCAGTGATGTACACATTATTCCCAGATTCTGTGTGGTTTTTGAGCTGTTAGTTTTAACAGGAGGTGCAACCTCATCTCCCTCCTCTCGCACAATTGATTTCAACATGATATCTATGAGTTATGACAAATAAGTGTTGTGTTCCTTTGTTTAGCGACCCCTAAATTTAAATGCATCACTCCAAAATGTAGCTGACTGTCTTCTGCAGGTTGTCCTCTAACCAGTGAGGTAAAATATATCTCCATTTCCATGTGTTTTTTGTTTTGTTGTGTTAGTTTGAAGAGCAGATTCAACCTGATTTCCCCCCAAATGGATATCAGTGATTTATTGCTACTTGTCAAAACAACAGCGTTTTTCCTGCTTGTGCAGTTTATAAGCTGCTTGTTTTAAATAATACAAGTAATATGATTATTGTGGCAGATGTTTGTGTATATAGCACATTTTATGTTTAGATTTGGACATGTTAAAATTGTGTTTTGACATTGGGGATATCCCACCTAGCAACATGTAATTGAAAAGCTGTTGAAAATAAGACTATGCAACCAAATATTTCATATTTACATTTCATGTAACATTTAGTAATAATTATTTATGTAACCAACTGACTATTATATTGACATTGTTACCCTGTTTTTATAATATCAGGGTTCATTCTCAGATGTGCCAACCCAAATGTACTAGAGCATGACATTGGGGACTGGGCCCCGATCCAACAACATGCCTATGTAGTGAACCCTGAGAAGAGAGAGAAGCTCTGCAGTGAGGTGGAAAGTTACTATGGATATTGCAGGAGTTTCCTCTTGAAATCAGACATGTCCGTGGTAAGGACAACTTGGTTGCTGATTGTCTCAAGGGTGGGCAGTTAAAAAGATTTGTGTTTTGTGTTTAGCCAGTGTGTTGCCATGGATCACAATTTATTATGACTGCATGTTTTTCCGTATTGGAGATGAGTTTTGTTTGGACTCGTTCCAAGGAGACGAGAGTTCTAGAAGCTAGTGAGTTTTAGGAAGACTAGAGTTCTAGAAGCTAGTGAGTTTTAGGAAGACTAGAGTTCTAGAAGTGTATATATATTGTCTTGAATTGTTGACAGCCAGTGGACACCATGTTTATATTGGAGAAGCATTGTAGTTGATTATAATGTGAATTGGAAGTTTTTTTCTGTTGTTGGTAAGCATTCTCTTAAGTTGTTACCGTCTTTGGTTTTTCCATTTTTGTTTTGAGGTTTGGAATGTAGCACGTAGGACGCACTGATTGGTGTCACCTCGTTAGTCAGTATGTGTTACACCTGTGCTGGCTTGTCCATCTCGTTAGTGGGAAGGTGTTTCACCTGAGCTGGTCCAGGTTCTATTTAAGAGTGTCTGGCCCAGTGCTCCAGTTGTCTTGATACATGTGGAGAGTCAACACCTTTAGTTGCTCCACCTTTTTGGTTTACTTCCTGTCTTTAAGTTTGGTGTGGGTTTTTCTTTTGTTTGTCTCTTCTTGGGCAGATTTAGTGGGTCTCATGGTGGGTGTCTTTTAGCTCCCAGTTGTTGTTACTAGTCAACTTTCAGTGGACACTGAGAGCAAAACTGCAACATTATGTTATAATACTTTTATTGCATCAAATGGTTGTTTTATGCAACAGAATAGAGGGTTCTTAGAACTATTGTGTCTGTGTTCTACTGAGGATGGGCCTCTGGGAGAAAACACTGACAGGAGATTTGCAATGTCTTTTGGGTGATAAAACCTAAAGAGACCGCATTCCAGAACATGAGTTAATGTTTCTGTTCTATATGGTACCAGGGAGAGATGACCTCAGGGCCAGACCCTGGTCTCTACACAAAGAGTACTGTTTTTACAGCAGATACTGTCTGCTGAGAATTATAAGTATCTTTCATACAAATCTTAACCTTGTGACCCGTTCTATACATCTATTGTTCGTCATGTAGGTTGAAAGGGGTGTATCTTGGCTGTAAAAGACCTTTGTACTTTTGTCTCGGGGCTCTCAACGAATCATCTGGGGGTGATTCATCTCTCAACGAATCATCTGGGGTTGATTCATCTCTCAATGAATCATCTGGGGGTGATTGTTCGACCAGCCATCATTATCATAGGGCACCCAATTGATTGACTTTATGTGTGTTGTATTGACCTGCTCCCTTATAAGTGAATAAAGATTTACTTTAAGAATAACTCTGACTTGTGTGATAAGTTTGTCTCAATTAATATTAAAGAAATTCACCACATTTGGCGATGGGGATGTGAATCTTGACTTGGTGACCGCTCCTGGTGACCTGGGTAAATGGTGCACCAGAGATCCCTCTAGCTTGGGATCTCAGGGAGACCACACTTCAGGAACAGAACAAATGGACCCACCTTTAATCTGAGAGGCAGCGAGCCGAGTGGATACCACATCTCGAACGTAGTTTAAAAAAAGAGGTGAGTGAAACACGCAAAGTGTAGTTTTTAGAAAAGCCTTGTAGGATCTGAGTGTGTATTCCTGTGTGGAGGTGTAAACAGGGCCCAGTCAGTAGGCTCTGAGTGTGTATTGCTGTGTGGAGGTGTTAACAGGGCCGAGTCAGGAGGCTCTGAGTGTGTATTCCTGTGTGGAGGTGTAAACAGGGCCCAGTCAGAAGGCTCTGAGTGTGTATTCCTGTGTGGAGGTGTAAACAGGGCCCAGTCAGGAGGCTCTGAGTGTGTATTCCTGTGTGGAGGTGTTAACAGGGCCCAGTCAGTAGGCTCTGAGTGTGTATTCCTGTGTGGAGGTGTAAACAGGGCCCAGTCAGGAGGCTCTGAGTGTGTATTCCTGTGTGGAGGTGTAAACAGGGCCCAGTCAGTAGGCTCTGAGTGTGTATTCCTGTGTGGAGGTGTTAACAGGGCCCAGTCAGTAGGCTCTGAGTGTGTATTCCTGTGTGGAGGTGTAAACAGGGCCCAGTCAGGAGGCTCTGAGTGTGTATTCCTGTGTGGAGGTGTAAACAGGGCCCAGTCAGGAGGCTCTGAGGCTGAGTCAGCTATCTGTGTGAACTGGATGAAAACTAGAATCTGTGTTTACTAGTTAAGACCATTTATGATATAGTATAAGATAGTAAGGTGCACCTAAAATTGTTTTATATCTGGACCCCATTTTAGAATTATTGAAAGATGTAAATGTATGAGTTACATTATCCTAGGAACTAACCATGAGATAGAAATGTGAAAATATTCCTGCAGGTTAAAATATTGTTGAAAAACAACTAATTGATTAGGTATGTTTGAGAATAGCATTGTGTGACTGTGATATGAGAGTTGTGTGAATGTGGTTGAAATATGGTCATTGTCTGGGAAACTAAAGTTTATTTTTGGTTCTGCTGGGAGTATTTTTGGAGAGATGCTTCGTAGCTATGGAGAGTCCCTGAAAAAGCAAATGGAATGGTTGTCGTGACTACCTGAGAATTTCTTACGTTTTATATGGATTCTGTGAATATATTAAAATATGATGAATTGTATGTGTGTATAATATATATATGCCCTGGTAACTTCACCCCAACTTCTCTTATCCCCAGAACACATTAACTAAAGAACATAAGTGTTTTTCTGAAATTTGGGGGAAATTTAAGGGAAAATAAAAATCCAGCCGTAGCAGAGCCCCAAGTCCCATGGGGACGTCCTCGAGGGCCTGGATGTTCTCCCCATCAAAGGCCAGCGGGATTTCACTCTCATGGTGAAATGGATTTCCACCGATGTGCAGTAAAGGAGTGAAGAGCGGCGAAATCTGTGTCAACAAAAGTAAGAAAAGATTAATACACAAACAATTAACAAAGAACATAACAAATGTTCAGCTGTAGTTTTATATAAGCATGCACACCTGTTTATGAAGAAACAGATGATTGGTGCATAGGCATACCTTGTCACGGACATAAAGGCCACTCGGGTCCTCATTGAAGAGGTAGGGCAAGAGCAGAATCGCTGCTGTGGTCTCCAGTCCTAGTAAAGTAAAGCAATGATATTACTACACTTAATAATTTTATTACAAAATACATTAGAGAAAGGGAAGGAATAAGAGCAGATATACCTCTTCTGTATTGTCCTTCAGGGACTGTCAAAATAGCAGGATGATGTCCTCACCCCTGTCTCGCCTCTCTACCTCTGATAGTCCTTGAATTATCTTTTTGTCTATATCCATTCCATGGACCTAATTCATTTCTGAGAAGATCTGAAAAGATCATTTGCACACATTTGTATGCTAATAGATGTCAGTTTGTATTGACTGCTATGTAGGTTAAATGTACACTTCAAATGCAGCTGTCCTACAACATATCTGTACCTTCTTCTTGATCCCAATTGCATTGTGTCCATGTTCTGTCCTATAAGAGTTTCAAAGGAAGAGAAAATGGGTCAAAGAATAGTCTTACAAGCATTAAAAAAAAATATATATATATATTAAATAAATATTGAAATATAAATGGCATCAACATACAATGTAATGTAAAATAGAAGAACATATTGGAGAAAGCACTAGCCAATACAGTACTGCCATACAGTAACAGTACTGCCATACAGCCCTAATATCACATTTCAAGATATCTTTGTACACAAATTGTTCAATATTTTATCAGGCTGACTTGAAAGATTATACACAACATTTTGCTGCGTGGCAATACTGTGTTTGGATTCTGAAGAGCATTTATACAAAAGAGGTAGTCTAGACACTGTATTAATACCATTATGCATTTGAATCCCATCTACAGCTACCATCTAAGATATTAATTTCCCTCCACAAGGGGGCGGACATGTAACGTTTCCAAAATGGGATAGTATTGTACATGTAACGTTTCCAAGATGGGATAGTATTGTACATGTAACGTTTCCAAAATGGGATAGTATTGTACATGTAACGTTTCCAAGATGGGATAGTATTGTACATGTAATGTTTCCAAAATGGGATAGTATTGTACATGTAACGTTTCCAAAATGGGATAGTATTGTACATGTAACGTTATGCCCCCTTGTGAGTTAATAGTATTGCATGCTGTAGCAGGCTATATAAAGAGGAAGACCTCCATTGACGATTCAGTTCGTTGTAACATCTCGTCTGGACAGGTCACCGTCCTTAGTTAGTTAGTTAGTTAGTTAATGAACTAGCTAACGTTAGCTTCGTTATCACAAAAGTGAGAACTGCTCTAGATTGGAAACTTACGTTAATGAGTGTAAAGCCATGTTGGCTTTATGGAAACGATATACAATATATGGGAAAGAATATAGTTGAGGAAATAATCCAAACCTAGTTGTGCCTAGTTAGGACATAACGTTAGCTAGCTAGCTAACGGTACTGTACTGTAACTCATACAACGCCGACGGTCAAACCCGGCTTTCTAATATTTACGTTCATTAACTATAGTAACGTTATGGAAGATATTCACAGAAAACTATCATTGTCTTCGTTATTCATTATTAGTATGTTATATTATTATAATACATTATTTCGAGACATATTCAGAGCCAAACATTAACCCAACGTAACTTTTTTAACTGTTGTCGCATCCAAACTTGTCACCATCGTTTTCAGTTGTAATTGCGAAGTTCCCGGAAGAAGTCCAGCAACAACGGAGGTTCCTCGATGAACCCACCTTCTAACAAGTTCTTTGAAGAACCTTTTGGGGCTGTTTTTCATTGACCAAGAACCCTACGGTTCTTAGGGGATCTGAGAACAACTCCAGTTGAACCCTTCATTTTTAGAGTGTAGTCGGCTCTATTTACTCTCAGATTCAAACATGATGATTAGTATCAACGATCAAGTCAGCTGCTGCTGCTCCAATACAGTATGAGGTGAGACGGTGAACTGATGTTGAACTGGGCAGTCAGCTGCTGCTGCTCCAATACAGTATGAGGTGAGACGGTGAACTGATGTTGAACTGGGCAGTCAGCTGCTGCTGCTCCAATACAGTATGAGGTGAGACGGTGAACTGATGTTGAACTGGGCAGTCAGTCATTCATTCTGTACTATGAGTCTATCAAATCAAATTGAATTTGACCTTACAGTGAAATGCTTACTTACAAGCCCCTAACCAACAATGCAGATTAAAAAAGTACAAATAAGAATACTAAATAAAAGGAACAAGAATGAAAGAGCAGAAGTTAAATAATAATAGCTAGACTATATACAGGGGGTACCGGTACAGAGTCAATGTGTGGGGGCACCGGTTAGTAGGTAATATGTACATGTAGGTAGAGTTATTAAAGTGACTATGCATAGATGATAACAGAGAGTGTGGGGGGGGGCCTTCCTCTGACACCGCCTGGTAAAGAGGTCCTGGATGGCAGGAAGCTTGGCCCCAGTGATGTACTGGGCTGTACTCACTACCCTCTGTAGTGCCTTGTGGTCGGAGGCAGAGCAGTTGCCATACCAGGCAGGGATGCAACCAGTCAGGATGCTCTCAATGGTGCAGCTGTAGAACCTTTTGAGGATCTGAGGACCCATGCCAAATCTTTTCAGTCTCCTGAGGGGGAATAGGTTTTGTCGTGCCCTCTTCACGATTTTCTTGGTGTGCTTGGACCATGATAGTTTGTTAGTTATGTGGACACCAAGGAACTTGAAGCTCTCAACCTGCTCCACTACAGCCCCGTCGATGAGAATGGGGGCGTGCTGTCTTCCTTTTCCTGTAGTCCACAATCATCTCCTTTGTCTTGATCACGTTGAGGGAGAGGTTGTTTTTCTGGCACCACACGGCCAGGTCTCTGACCTCCTGACCTCCCTGTCTCATCGTTGTTGGTGATCAGGCCTACCACTATTGTGGCATGGGCAAACTTAATGATGGTGTTGGAGTCGTGCCTGGCCGTGCAGTCATGAGTGAACAGGGAGTACAGGAGGAGACTGAGCAGCACCCCAGAGGGGCCCCTGTGTTGAGGATCAGCGTGGCGGGTGTGTTGTTACCTACCCTTAAAAAACCTCTCTGGGCTACGCAACAGCCAGTGTAATCCCGTGGCGCGATATTCAAATACCTTAGAAATGCTATTACTTCATTTTCTCAAACATATGACTATTTTACACCATTTTAAAGACAAGACTCTCGTTAATCTAACCACACTGTCCGATTTCAAAAAGGCTTTACAACGAAAGCAAAACATTAGATTATGTCAGCAGAGTACCCAGCCAGAAATAATCAGACACCCATTTTTCAAGCTAGCATATAATGTCACATAAACCCAAACCACAGCTAAATGCAGCACTAACCTTTGATGATCTTCATCAGATGACAATCCTAGGACATTATGTTATACAATACATGCATGTTTTGTTCAATCAAGTTCATATTTATATCAAAAACCAGCTTTTTACATTAGCATGTGACGTTCAGAACTAGCATTCCCACCGAAAACTTCCGGTGAATTTACTAAATTACTCACGATAAACGTTCACAAAAAACATAACAATTATTTTAAGAATTATAGATACAGAATTCCTTTATGCACTCGCTATGTCTGATTTTAAAATAGCTTTTCGGTGAAAGCACATTTTGCAATATTTTGAGTAGATAGCCCAGCATCACAGGGCTAGCTATTTAGACACCCACCAAGTTTAGCCCTCACCAAAGTCAGATTTACTATACAAAAAATGTTATTACCTTTGCTGTTCTTCGTCAGAATACACTCCCAGGACTTCTACTTCAATAACAAATGTTGGTTTGGTTCAAAATAATCCATAGTTATGTTCAAATATCCTCTGTTTTGTTCGTGCGTTCAAGACACTATCCGAAGGGTAAATAAGGGTGACGCGCCCGACGCGTTTCGTGACAAAACATTTCTAAATATTCCATTACCGTACTTCGAAGCATGTCAATGTTTTTCAGCCAGGGGCTGCAAAGACATCATTCAGCTTTTTCCCGAGTTCTGAGAGCCTATGGGAGCCGTAGGAAGTGTCACGTTACAGCAAAGATCCTAAGTTTTCAATAAAGAGAGTCAAGAAGCCCAAGGAATGGTCAGAGAGGGCACTTCCTGTACAGAATCTTCTCAGGTTTTTGCCTGCCATATGAGTTCTGTTATACTCACAGACACCATTCAAACAGTTTTAGAAACTTTAGGGTGTTTTCTATCCAAAGCCAATTATATGCATATTCTAGTTTCTGGGCAGCAGTAATAACCAGATTAAATCAGGGACGTTTTTTATCCGGCCGTGTCAATACTGCCCCCTACCCCTAACAGGTTAAAAAACATGAGCTGGCGCACACCCAGAAAAATAGTTTGTGAGGAGGTGCTGACTAACGGCGAATAAACTATAAACTATCAAAATAAATAAAGTCGCACACTCCATGTATAAACTCCCAGCAATTGAATGGGTATTTACCAACGTTTCAGCATCATTGTGCCTTCCTCAGGGTGATGTCATGAATACTTGAACCAGGTTATGTAGACAAACAGTGCAATTAGTGCAACCAATGACAATAGAGAGGGGTGTGTCATAATGATTAAGTTAATTAAAATGAATTAGTGAAATTGTTAAAAAATATATGACATATTAAATATATTACTGTATTGTTATCATATAGAAACATCATGGAATATTGTACATCATATTAAATATATTACTGTATTGTTATCATATAGAAACATCATGGAATATTGTACATCATATTAAATATATTACTCTATTGTTATCATATAGAAACATCATGGAATATTGTACATCATATTAAATATATTACTCTATTGTTATCATATAGAAACATCATGGAATATTGTACATTATATGACCATCAACATACATTATTGTTTCATACAATTTCACATAATAAGGATATTTAATATTTTCAAGTTCAGAAGTCAGAACCCATCACCTGCTATGTAAAAGAGACAGAAGAATGCACAATGGTCAATGCTATCTGGGATCCTTGGGACATCCCTACCCTAAACCCTAACCTTAACCCCTACCTTAACCATTTTAAATGTCAACTTCAACGGGCTAGGGACGTCCCAAGGATGTATCTCTACCTGAAAATACATGATCTAAGTGATTGATAGTTGGTATTCAGCAGTCATAAAGCCTTATTTACTTTAATGAACTACTAAAATAGTGATTTTGTCAGACAGCATAGACAGCAGCTCTACACTTTAATGACTGACTGATCCATTCATCCTTCCATCCCTCCTCAGCCTTCCTCTCCTCTGAAGACCCAGTGAGGGTGGAGCTCAGTCAGAGAGCTGTTGAGGAACTGGTTAGGAAGAACACTTCTACAGCCAGAGAGGTGAGAGGTCACACATGGTTTAGATGGTAAATATTTATGTCCCCTTAGTGGTTCATCACGTCAGCAAAAGGGAATATGTTCCATCATCTATGTTTATTTACATTAGTGCAAATTGTCCACTGATATTGGTGTAATTTCTCACCCCTTTTGGCTGTATGAAAGTTCATTTCCCCTCAGACACACACATTTGTTCTTTGTTATTACCCGAGCCACTGCCTGTTCAGCCTGCTATCATCCAGAAGGCGAGGTCAGTACAGGTGCATCAAAGCTGGGACTGAAAGACTGAAAAACAGCTTCTATCTCAAGGCCATCAGACTGTTAAACAGCTTCTATCTCCAGGCCATCAGAGTGTTAAACAGCTTCTATCTACAGGCCATCAGACTGTTAAACAGCTTCTATCTCCAGACCATCAGACTGTTAAACAGCTTCTATCTCCAGACCATCAGACTGTTAAACAGCTTCTATCTCCAGGCCATCAGACTGTTAAACAGCTTCTATCTCCAGGCCATCAGACTGATAAACAGCTTCTATCTCCAGACCATCAGACTGTTAAACAGCTTCTATCTCCAGGCCATCAGACTGTTAAACAGCTTCTATCTCCAGGCCATCAGACTGTTAAACAGCTTCTATCTCCAGGCCATCAGACTGTTAAACAGCTTCTATCTCCAGGCCATCAGACTGTTAAACAGCTTCTATCTCCAGGCCATCAGACTGTTAAACAGCTTCTATCTCCAGACCATCAGACTGTTAAACAGCTTCTATCTCCAGGCCATCAGACTGTTAAACAGCTTCTATCTCCAGACCATCAGACTGATAAACAGCTTCTATCTCCAGACCATCAGACTGTTAAACAGCTTCTATCTCCAGGCCATCAGACTGTTAAACAGCTTCTATCTCCAGGCCATCAGACTGGTAAACAGCTTCTATCTCCAGACCATCAGACTGTTAAACAGCTTCTATCTCCAGGCCATCAGACTGTTAAACAGCTTCTATCTCCAGGCCATCAGACTGTTAAACAGCTTCTATCTCCAGGCCATCAGACTGTTGAACAGCTTCTATCTCCAGACCATCAGACTGTTAAACAGCTTCTATCTCCAGACCATCAGACTGGTAAACAGCTTCTATCTCCAGACCATCAGACTGTTAAACAGCTTCTATCTCCAGGCCATCAGACTGTTGAACAGCTTCTATCTCCAGACCATCAGACTGTTAAACAGCTTCTATCTCCAGACCATCAGACTGGTAAACAGCTTCTATCTCCAGACCATCAGACTGATAAACAGCTTCTATCTCCAGGCCATCAGACTGTTAAACAGCTTCTATCTCCAGGCCATCAGACTGGTAAACAGCTTCTATCTCCAGGCCATCAGACTGTTAAACAGCTTCTATCTCCAGGCCATCAGACTGATAAACAGCTTCTATCTCCAGACCATCAGACTGAAAAACAGCTTCTATCTCCAGACCATCAGACTGTTAAACAGCTTCTATCTCCAGACCATCAGACTGTTAAACAGCTTCTATCTCCAGGCCATCAGACTGATAAACAGCTTCTATCTCCAGGCCATCAGACTGTTAAACAGCTTCTCTCTCCAGACCATCAGACTGTTAAACAGCTTCTATCTCCAGACCATCAGACTGTTAAGCAGCTTCTATCTCCAGGCCATCAGACTGTTAAGCAGCTTCTATCTCCAGACCATCAGACTGGTAAACAGCTTCTATCTCCAGGCCATCAGACTGTTAAACAGCTTCTATCTCCAGACCATCAGAAAGATAAACAACTTCTATCTCCAGACCATCAGACTGATAAACAGCTTCTATCTCCAGGCCATCAGACTGATAAACAACTTCTATCAACCTAATGCAGCTTGGAGTGATCAGATGACAGAAGTCACATTTTAGTGCCAGTTGTAACTGAGGCCATAGATGCTCCATATCCATTACTTTGAGTGTTTTATATAATATGACTAAATGTGTTTCTGTGTTGCAGGGACAGTCAATAAATGGAACAGCAAGGCCACAGAACATGACATAAGCAGAGCTGTGGGAGACCACCTCAAGCCCCTGGTAGAGCCGGGGGTGGTGTTTACCACTTCAGCAGGCTGGAAACGTGATACTGTTTCTCATACCAAGAGTCTGTTGATTGGCCAGTCAATGGGTTAATTTGTTGAAATCAAATCAAGCTTTATTTATACAGCACATTTCAGACATGGATGCAACACAATGGCTTCACAGGAACAAATAAACATAAATATTTAGTAAACAAGAAACAGAAGACTAACAACTGAAAGACTAATGAGCATTCTAAGGAAATGCCATTGATTAAAATATTAATTGGATGCAATATCCAACCCAAAATACCAGCTTGTTTTACTACTTTGTTTGTTGTTACGTTCCCCAGCAAGAAAAATCTAAAATGTTGCTCAAATAGAAGAGGGACTAACAAAGAGTCACTGACAACAACCACAACTAAACAGGTGGGGTTTTAGGAGGGGTTCTGATAGACACTATGGGGGTGTCCACTGGAAGTTGACTAGTAACAACAACTGGGACCTAAAAGACACCCACCATGAGACCCACTAAATCTGCCCAAGAAGAGGAAAACAAAAGAAAAACCCACACCAAACTTAAAGACAGGAAGTAAACCAAAAAGGTGGAGCAACTAAAGGTGTTGACTCTCCACATGTATCAAGACAACTGGAGCACTGGGCCAGACACTCTTAAATAGAACCTGGACCAGCTCAGGTGAAACACCTTCCCACTAACGAGATGGACAAGCCAGCACAGGTGTAACACATACTGACTAACGAGGTGACACCAATCAGTGCGTCCTACGTGCTAACGAGCTAGACGGGCTAACGAGCTAGACGTGCTAACGAGCTAGACGTGCTAACGAGCTAGACGAGCTGACGAGCTAGACGTGCTAACGAGCTAAACGTGCTAACGAGCTAGACGGGCTAACGAGCTAGACGGGCTAACGAGTTAGACATGCTAAAGTCCAACCTCAAAACATAAATGGAAAAACCAAAGCCTGTAACACCTTCCCCCTTATGACAACAAATATATCCTATATTTTTGTTGAAAAAGTTTGCTCACCACCAACAGAAAACAACTTCCATTTCACATTATAATCAACTACAATGATTCACCTTCACCAATATAAACATGGTGTCTACTGGCTGTCAACAATTAAAAACAAGAAAAAAACCCATATTTCTAAATAATAATATACAATAGGATTATTTGTTTCTCCTTTTTCTTTCTATAGAATCCTAAAACTCACTAGCTTCTAGAACTCTCGTCTTCCTAAAACTCACTAGATTCTAGAACTCTCGTCTTCCTAAAACTCACTAGCTACTAGAACTCTCGTCTTCCTAAAACTCACTAGCTTCTAGAACTCTCGTCTTCCTAAAACTCACTAGCTTCTGGAACTCTCGTCTTCCTAAAACTCACTAGCTTCTAGAACTCTCGTCTTCCTAAAACTCACTAGCTTCTAGAACTCTCGTCTTCCTAAAACTCACTAGATTCTAGAACTCTCCTCTTTCTAAATCCCACTAGCTTCTAGAACTCTCGTCTCCTTGGAACGAGCCCAAACAAAACTCATCTCCAATACGGAAAAACGTGCAGTCAAAATAAATAAAGATCCATAGCAACGCACTAGCTAAACGCAAAACACAAATCTTATATCCATTTGGGGGGAAATCAGGTTGAACCTGCTCTTGAAACTAACACAACAAAACAAAAAACACATGGAAATGGAGATATCTTTTACCTCACTGGTTAGAGGACAACCTGCAGAAGACAGTCAGCTACATTTTGGAGTGATGCATTTAAATGTAGGGGTCCCTAAACAAAGGAACACAACACTTATTTGTCATAACTCATCGATATCATGTTGAAATCAATTGTGCCGCGAGGAAGGAGATGAGGTTGCACGTCCTGTTAAAACTAACAGCTCAAAAACCACACAGAATCTGGGAATAGTGTGTACATCCCTGGTTAGAGGACAATTTGTAGAAAACAGCCAGATACATTTTGATTCCAGTGGGTCACCAACATGGTAAGTGTAACACAACTCTTTTTGTGTTAGTCACTTTTAGTTAAATCTCATAAATAGTAACTCTTTCAATTCAGAGCCTAGATTTTCCCCCTGAGGCTAATATCCATATCATGTTGAAATCAATAGAACAGGGGACAAACGTTTAGGGTTCTACATTGTGACATCATTAAAATACTCCTACTACAATGTTAAAACATTCTACATTGTGACATCATTAAAATACTCCTTCTACAATGTTTAAACATTCTACATTGTGACATTAATTCATTGATATCATGAAACAACTCCTTCATGTATTTTCTGATGTTTGATCAGAGGTCTTTTATCTGTGAATCTCTTGTCACATTGACCACAGCCAAAATATTTCTCTCCTGTGTGTGTTCTCTGGTGCACTGTCAGATATCCAGATAGACCAAAACTCTTCCCACATTGACCACAGCTATAAGGTTTCTCTCCTGTGTGTGTTCTCTGGTGCACTGTCAGATTGCTAGATTGACCAAAACTCTTCCCACATTGATCACAGCTATAGGGTTTCTGTCCTGTATGTATTCTCTGGTGCACTGTCAGATTGCTAGATTGACCAAAACTCTTCCCACATTGACCACAGCTATAAGGTTTCTCTCCTGTGTGTGTTCTCTGGTGTAATGTCAGAGAGCCAGATGTAGTAAATCTCTTCCCACATTGAGTACAGCTAAATGGTTTCTCTCCTGTGTGGATTCTTTGATGAATTTTAATGCCTGAGGAGGTGAATCTCTTCCCACAGTCAGAGCAGCAGTGAGGTTTCTTCCCTGTGGGTCTCTGCAGGTGTTTCTTGAGGTGTTCTGATCTGGAGAGACTCTTCTCTGCCTCTTCAGCATCATGAGGTTGCTGAGGCTCCCCAGAGGATCCACGATAGTTAAGTATCTCTCCTGTGTGAACAACAAAGTCAGACAGATGATTAAAGGCCCACAACAGCGGTAATCCACTGTAAAAGGTGATGCCAACAGCGGAGCCATGATGTTGGACAACAATTGACATCTGTAATGAATGTTAGAATTATTTGACAATTGTCTTAAAATGAGCAAGAATAGTCATATTTTGTCTTGTTTTCACATTCGTAGTAACATTACGATTGTAGGCTAGAAATAAGTTATTAAAGTTGATGAAACTCTAAGCAGTGTGCCAGACTACTTTTGGTCTCCAATATAGGCCCCTTTCTGTGTTTGCTAAAATTGCGGCACGAGGGCGATGCACATGCAATTTTGTTGTAGAAACCGATAGTTATGGATGTACTATATCTGGTAATGAGGAAACCACTAGTTATGGATGTAGTATATCTGGTAATGAGGAAACCACTAGTTATGGATGTAGTATATCTGGTCATGAGGAAACCACTAGTTATGGATGTAGTATATCTGGTAATGAGGAAACCACTAGTTATGGATGTAGTATATCTGGTAATGAGGAAACCACTAGTTATGGATGTAGTATATCTGGTAATGAGGAAACCACTAGTTATGGATGTAGTATATCTGGTAATGAGGAGACCACTAGTTATGGATGTAGTATATCTGGTAATGAGGAAACCACTAGTTATGGATGTAGTATATCTGCCTGGAGCAAAAATGGTGAGAAAAGATTTTAGTTTTTCACAATGTATTCTGAATGTGAATGGGGGAAACTCAGGGGAGTAACCTCCATTTCCAGGTTGATGATGAGTTCATTTCACACTACTTTGGATTATAATTGTAAGACTCATTTGAATCTCCTGCTTAATATGTTTGTGTTATTGTCGCAAATCAACTGCTTTGTACTTAAAAAACACTTCAACCAGTAAAATGCTCTTTGGCTTTTCCATCAGCCTGACAATGAGGGTTTGTACACTCTTTGCCAAATTGGCCCATAACTTCACCTAACAACAATCATACCTATGTAATGAACGAAGAAGCACTTTGGTTGTTGTTGCATGACACACATAGTGTCCTCTAGGACCCATAACAATAACATAGACCTACTGTAGGACCCATAACAACAACATAGACCTACTGTAGGACCCATAACTTCACCTAAAAACATAGACCTACTGTAGGACCCATAACTTCACCTATTAACAACATAGACCTATTGTAGGACCCATAACTTCACCTAACAACAACATAGACCTACTGTAGGACCCATAACTTCACCTAACAACATAGACCTACTGTAGGACCCATAACTTCACCTAACAACATAGACCTACTGTAGGACCCATAACTTCACCTAACAACATAGACCTACTGTAGGACCCATAACTTCACCTAACAACATATACCTACTGTAGGACCCATAACTTCACCTAACAACATATACCTACTGTAGGACCCATAACTTCACCTAACAATAACATAGACCTACTGTAGGACCCATAACTTCACCTAACAATAACATAGACCTACTGTAGGACCCATAACTTCACCTAACAATAACATAGACCTACTGTAGGACCCATAACTTCACCTAACAACAACATAGACCTACTGTAGGACCCATAGCTTCACCTAACAACATAGACCTACTGTAGGACCCATAACATCACCTAACAATAACATAGACCTACCGTAGGACCCATAACTTCACCTAACAATAACATAGACCTACTGTAGGACCCATAACTTCACCTAATAACAACATAGACCTACTGTAGGACCCATAACTTCACCTAACAATAACATAGACCTACTGTAGGACCCATAACTTCACCTAACAACAACATAGACCTACTGTAGGACCCATAACTTCACCTAACAATAACATAGACCTACTGTAGGACCCATAACTTCACCTAACAATAACATAGACCTGCTGTAGGACCCATAACTTCACCTAACAATAACATAGACCTACTGTAGGACCCATAACTTCACCTAACAATAACATAGACCTACTGTAGGACCCATAACTTCACCTAACAATAACATAGACCTACTGTAGGACCCATAACTTCACCTAACAATAACATAGACCTACTGTAGGACCCATAACTTCACCTAACAATAACATAGACCTACTGTAGGACCCATCATTTATTTTTTTATTTCACCATTATTTAACCAGGTAGGCTAGTTGAGAACAAGTTCTCATTTGCAACTGCGACCTGGCCAAGATAAAGCAAAGCAGTGTGACACAAACAACACAGAGTTACACATGGAATAAACAAAACATACAGTCAATAATACAGTAGAACAAAAGAAAACAAAAGGTCTATATACAGTGAGTGCAAATGAGGTAAGTTAAGGCAATAAATAGGCCATGATGGCTAAGTAATTACAATATAGCAATTAAACACTGGAATGGTAGATGTGCAGAAGATTAATGTGCAAGTAGAGATACTGGGGTGCAAAGGAGCAAGATAAATAAATAAACACAGTATGGTGATGAGGTAGGTAGATAGATGGGCTGTTTACAGATGGGCTATGTACAGGTGCAGTGATCTGTGAGCTCCTCTGACAGCTGGTGCTTAAAGCTAGTGAGGGAGATATGAGTCTCCAGCTTCAGAGATTTTTGCAGTTCGTTCAAGTCATTGGCAGCAGAGAACTGTAAGGAAAGACGACCAAAGGAGGAATTGGCTTTGGGGGTGACCAGTGAGATATACCTGCTGGAGCGCATGCTACGAGTGGGTGCTGCTATGGTGACCAGTGAGCTGAGATAAGGCGGGGCTTTACCTAGCAGAGACTTGTAGATAACCTGTAGCCAGTGGGTTTGGCAACGAGTATTAAGCGAAGGCCAGCCAACGAGAGCGTACAGGTCGCAGTGGTGGGTAGTATATGGGGCTTTGGTGACAAAACGGATGGCACTGTGATAGACTGCATCCAGTTTGTTGAGTAGAGTGTTGGAGGCTATTTTATAGATGACATCGCCGAAGTCGAGGATCGGTAGGATGGTCAGTTTTACGAGGGTGTGTTTGGCAGCATGAGTGAAGGATGCTTTGTTGCGATATAGGACGCCGATTCTAGATTTAATTTTGGATTGGAGATGCTTAATGTGAGTCTGGAAGGAGAGTTTACAGTCTAACCAGACACCCAGGTATTTGTAGTTGTTCACGTATTCTAAGTCAGAGCCGTCCAGAGTAGTGATGCTGGACGGGCGGGCAGGTGCAGGCAGCGATCGGTTGAATAGCATGCATTTAGTTTTACTTGTGTTTTTTTTTACATAGATGGCAATAAAAGTTACTTTTAGATTTGTATAATTTTCATTTAGATAGAATGTAGATTAATCACAGGCAATGATTTTGAGATACTATTATAAATGAAATGAAACTGTTCCAGTAAAATGTACATATGAAAATCACAACTGGCACACAGATTGGTAGAAATGGTCAGATAACTTGCCACTCAGCTGATGTAAGAAGGGCTATATAAATACATTTGATTTGATGATGGAATATTTGATTATTTTGACTGCCAGAGCGAGTCTACCTCTGAAAATAACATACAGTCCTTGGACCTTGAGGAGTAACGGGGGCAGCAATCAGCAGTAGAAACAATATCAAAGCGTACTCCCTGCCCGTTTCAGTAAAAAGCTGAGGGATGGAGCTGGAGAAATGTAACCATCCATGATATCAACATTATAGTTTTAACCATGTTTTGAGGATATACAGTGTTTGTTAATATTTCCTGACAAACATTGGAGTAAAAAAATGCTTATATTTTGGGTTCTGATGGGGTACGACAGTTGAACTAAGCTCATGAGGCATTTATAAGTGATTTCTTCAAGAAACAGATGGGTACATATCATTAATGTATAAGTCCCAAAATGGATGTAACAACTGCTGATTGCCCCTTTAAGAGAACATCTTGGGCTAATCTAATAGGAGATATTGAGGACTACAGTATTTCAGGCATTGTCATTGGATGCATTTGATCAATTGTTAACGTTTTGTTGATGGTCCACTCTTGATGTTCTACACGTTACAGTGTAGCTTCAGCCATTCCTACAGAACAACATTAAAGTGTAGAACCCCTTTACTGCATATTGGTTCAACGACTGCACAGACGGTACTTACTGGTGTTAAACAGATCTCCAACCTCCTCTTCTTCCTCCGATGTGACAGTCATCTCCCCCTCTTCCTCTTTCACTCCATAAACTGCATCCTCCTCTTTCTCTTCCTCTTCTTTTACAGTAACATCCTCCTCCTCTTTCACTCTGAACGCGTCTTCCTCTTCTTTCACTGTAACGTCTTTCTCTTCTTCTTTCACGGTAACAGCCTCACCCTCTACTTGTTTTTGTATTGTAACAGCCTCCTCTTCCTCCTCCTCCTCCTCTTTCACTAGAGCTTCTTTCTCCGTCCAGCAGACCTCCTCTTTAACAGGAGGAGAGTAGCTTAGTGAACTCATGGTCGGGGATGTTAGCTAGTTAGCATTAGCGACTAGCCTAGTTCTAAGCTAACTTAGCAAACCAGCTAGCTTACAAACAACGTAAATATATAATTAAATGGGTCAACAAGTACATACGACAGAAGTGTGTTTAATACACAGAGACTAATATACACCAAACCAGTGTAAAGAGCGTGAATGTTGTAGCTATGTTTGCTAGAAAGCTACCGAGGTGTCTGACTAGCTGTTGTTGTTGAAGGAGCGTCCCGTCCACTAGATTATACGTCACACTGGCAGCATCGCCTGAACCTAAAAGACGCACATCGCCATCTGCTGACTGGACTGGGCAACGCAGTTGAAGAACCAAACGTTTATTTTTCATTTATTTCAGAAAAGTTTAATATTATATTAAGTCGTTCAAAGAGAAGCATGTGTTGATTGATTCGTGTTTAATGAGTGAGAATTTAAAACCAACTTTACACCCACTACATATTTGCATTGAACCATACTTCTGACATGGATCATTTTGATCCCAGAGGCATATCTTTTATCATGGCCAAAATGTGGTTTATTCAATTCTTTAAATTTTTCATGACTTTGTCAATCAACTTGTTCTTAATAAATCTAAATCATGGTTTAGTGTTTCTGTATCAAAATGGACTTTTAACAAATTCAAATCCTTTGGAGTCATTTTGACCCCAGACAAAAGCACCTTTGATAAATAGGACGTTTATTTCAAATCAAAATCACATTTTATTGGTCACATACACATGTTTAGCAGATGTTACTGCGGGTGTAGCGAAATGCTTGTGTTTCTATCTCAGACGGTGCAGTAATATCTAACAAGTAATATCTAACAATTTCACAACATAGACCCAATACACACACATCTAAGTATTTGAATCTAAGTTTCTCTGTAGACATGATCCATCCCACCAGATGGTGGAGGGGCACCTGTATCAGTGGTTTTGACCAGATAGCCGCCTGCAGACACACTGTATAGTGCCTCCCATGTACTCTCCTAAGATTGGACTTTTCTGTACCACGTATCACATGACTGTGTACAAAACTGCCAATGGTAGAAAACTCTACCAGCGGTATACAGTGCATTCGTAAAGTATTCAGACCCCTTCACTTTTCCACATTTTGTTACATTACAGCCTTATTCTAAAATTTAATAATTTTTTCCCCTCATCAATCTACACACAATACCCCATAATGACAAACCAAAAACAGTTTTTTTTTTAAAACATTTTTTCAAATGTATTTACTTGAGTATTCAGACCCTTTGCTATGAGACTCAGAATTGAGCTCAGATGCATCCTGTTTCCATTGATTATCCTTGAGATGTTTCTACAACTTGATTGGAGTCCACCTGCGGTAAATTCAATTGATTAGACATGATTTGGAAAGGCACACACCTGTCTATGTAAGGTCCCACAGTTTACAGTGCATGTCAGAGCAAAAACCAAGCCATGAGGTCCAAAGGAATTGTCCATAGAGCTCTGAGACAGGATTGTGTCGAGAAACAGATCTGGGAAAGGGTACCAAAAACTTTCTTCAGCATTGAAGGTCCCCAAGAACACAGTGGCCTCCATCATTCTTAAATGGAAGAAGTTTGGAACCACCAAGACTCTTCCTAGAGCTGGCTGCCCGGCCAAACTGAGAAATCGTGGGAGAAGGGCCTTGGTCAGGGAGGTGAACAAGAACCCGATGTTCACTCTGACAGAGCTCCAGAGTTACTCTCTGGAGAAGGGAGAACCTTCGAGAAGGACAACCATCTCTGCAGCACTCCACCAATCAGGCCTTAATGTAGCAATGATTCAATTGTCAAAATGTATTTCAATGGACAATTCAGTGACCTGTTCTGTGAAAGGTGTTGGCTAGAGATGACATGCAGGAGCTCGCAGGGATTTGTAGTCTTCCATGTCGTCTACTTTGATGCTAATTAGCTTTTTAGAATCCGAGAGTAAAGAGACACAAATATAGGCAGCAGCTACTCTTCTACTCTTCCTGGGGTTTATTATGGATCCCCATTAGTTCCTGCCAAGGCAGCAGCTACTCTTCCTGGGGTTTATTATGGATCCCCATTAGTTCCTGTCAAGGCAGCAGCTACTCTTCCTGGGGTTTATTATGGATCCCCATTATTTCCTGTCAAGGCAGCAGCTACTCTTCCTGGGGTTTATTATGGATCCCCATTAGTTCCTGCCAAGGCAGCAGCTACTCTTCCTGGGGTTTATTATGGATCCCCATTATTTCCTGTCAAGGCAGCAGCTACTCTTCCTAGGGTTTATTATGGATCCCCATTAGTTCCTGTCAAGTAAGAAGTATGGTTAGGGAGCGGGCCAGCCTGCCTGAACCACCCCTTTCAAGCAAAAGGTATAAATGATGGGTTATGAACTAACAGGTATAAATGATGGGTTATGAACTAACAGGTATAAATGATGGGTAATGAATTAACAGGTCTAAATTATGGGTTATGAATTAACAGGTATAAATGATGGGTTATGAATTAACAGGTATAAATGATGGGTTATGAATTAACAGGTATAAATGATGGGTTATGAACTAACAGGTATAAATGATGGGTTATGAACTAACACATCCCCTGCGAGCCCAGGCATTTCAATACATTCAGGATTTCTTACGGTCCATGTGCAATGTATATGGTTATCTCTGTCTCTCTCTCCATCTCTTCTTTAACAAGCAGCCATGTTGTTGTCATTCCACTAGGGACCTGTTTTCAGCATTTTAAGTCTCCAGTCAATAACCACTGCACTGGAATTATCCCTCAACACCCTTTACACATGTACTGCACTGGGATTATCCCTCAACACCCTTTACACATGTACTGCACTGGGATTATCCCTCTACACCCTTTACACATGTACTGCACTGGGATTATCCCTCAACACCCTTTACACATGTACTGCACTGGAATTATCCCTCTACACCCTTTACACATGTACTGCACTGGGATTATCCCTCAACACCCTTTACACATGTACTGCACTGGGATTATCCCTCTACACCCTTTACACATGTACTGCACTGGAATTATCCCTCAACACCCTTTACACATGTACTGCACTGGGATTATCCCTCAACACCCTTTACACATGTACTGCACTGGAATTATCCCTCAACACCCTTTACACATGTACTGCACTGGAATAATCCCTCTACACCCTTTACACATGTACTGCACTGGGATTATCCCTTTACACATGTACTGCACTGGAATTATCCCTCTACACCCTTTACACATGTACTGCACTGGGATTATCCCTTTACACATGTACTGCACTGGGATTATCCCTCTACACCCTTTACACATGTACTGCACTGGGATTATCCCTTTACACATGTACTGCACTGGAATAATCCCTCTACACCCTTTACACATGTACTGCACTGGGATTATCCCTCTACACCCTTTACACATGTACTGCACTGGAATTATCCTTCTACACATGTACTGCACTGGGATTATCCCTCTACACCCTTTACACATGTACTGCACTGGAATTATCCTTCTACACATGTACTGCACTGGAACTATCCCTCTACACCCTTTACACATGTACTGCACTGGAATAATCCCTCTACACCCTTTACACATGTACTGCACTGGGATTATCCCTCAACACCCTTTACACATGTACTGCACTGGGATTATCCCTCTACACCCTTTACACATGTACTGCACTGGGATTATCCCTCTACACCCTTTACACATGTACTGCACTGGGATTATCCCTCTACACCCTTTACACATGTACTGCACTGGGATTATCCCTCTACACCCTTTACACATGTACTGTACTGGAATTATCCCTCAACACCCTTTACACATGTACTGCACTGGGATTATCCCTCTACACCCTTTACACATGTACTGCACTGGGATTATCCCTCTACACCCTTTACACATGTACTGCACTGGGATTATCCCTCTACACCCTTTACACATGTACTGTACTGGAATTATCCCTCAACACCCTTTACACATGTACTGCACTGGAAATATCCCTCTACTACACATGTAAACCAAACACCATGAGATTAGAGAACACATTGGGTGGTATCTTAGATCTCTTACTAATCATGGAAGTTTGATGACAACGGCCCAATCCTACATTTACATAAGTGTTCAGACCCTTAACTCAGTACTTTGTTGAAACACCTTTGGCAGCGATTACAGCCTTGAGTCTTCTTGGGTATGACACTAGAAGCTTGGCACACCTGTATTTGGGGAGTTTCTTCCATTCTTCTCTGCAGATCCTCTCAAGCTCTGTCAGGTTGGATGGGGAGCATCGCTGCACAACTATTTTCAGGTCTCTCCAGAGATGTTTGATCGGGTTCAAGTCCGGGCTCTGGCTGGACCACTCAAGGACAACAGTGAGATGAGTAATACATAGACAGATACAGCAGAATAGGATAGAACCTAGTCTGTTCATTATATACTTCTACATGATGTATTGTTACACCATGTAGGAGCAGTATAGACCTAGTCTGTTCATTATATACATCTACATGATGTATTGTTACACCATGTAGGAGCAGTATAGACCTAGTCTGTTCATTATATACATCTACATGATGTATTGTTACACCATGTAGGAGCAGTATAGACCTAGTCTGTTCATTATATACATCTACATGATGTATTGTTACACCATGTAGGAGCAGTATAGACCTAGTCTGTTCATTATATACATCTACATGATGTATTGTTACACCAACACAAAAAAAGGAAATTATATTATTTTATACTAATACAATTGCTCAGAGAAAGAGATTTAGTTTAAAATGTAATTCTCAAAAGGTTGGGGTCTGAATTATTGCCACCCATGTTTTCAATACTCCAGCACCCTCCCCTTGGGAGGATAACAACACTGAAATGTTTTATGAGATTAGAGAACACATTGGGTGGGATCTTAGACCCTTCCTCCATACAGAATCTCTCCAGGTCTTTGTTTTATTTAGTCTGTCTTATGGACTGCCCTGTTCAATTCAAACCACAGGTTTTCAATGGAGTTCAAGTCCGAAGACTGAGATGGCCATAGAACATTTTTGATTTTGTGCCCAATTAACCATTTCTTTGTGGATGTTGATGTGTCTTGCTGGAAGATCCTCTTATGGCCAAGTCTCAGCCTCCTAGCAGAGAGGTAACCAGGTTTTGGGCTAAAATATCCTGGTAGTGGGTAAAGTTTATTTATTTTATACAGTAATTTTAGCTCATCTTTATCAAGGGTATCAATAACTAGGTGCTTATTTTGATATCTAGTTATTTGACTGAATCAGAAATACAGATGTGGAGTAGATGTAGAGTTTGTTTTAAATTCTCATAAAAAAAATCTGAACTAATCAAACAACACTTGTTGCTCTTTGTACGTGTTGATATAATATTCATATTTAATGGAGAGAACAAAACGTTTCCCTAAACTGCTTTATAATATTATAATTCAATGAAGAATAAAAATAGTTTTCCCTCCTTAACTGCGTTTCCTTCCTCCAGACAGCAGATGGCGATATGTGTCTTTCAGGCGATGTTTCTAGTGTGACGTATAATCTAGTGGACGGAACTCTTCAACAACTGCAGCCACCTCGGTAGCTCGCTAGCCAACAAAGTCTGAACATTCAAGTTCTTTAGACACTTTCCAGGTTTAATTGCAACTGTGATTTAAACATACTTATGTGTAAACAACTAGCTACCCCATTTAATTTAATATTTACGTTGCAACTATCTGGCTGGTTAAGTTAGCACTAGCCTAGCTAGCTAACATCCCCGACCATGCGCTCACTAAGCTACTCTCCTCCTGCTAAAGAGGAGGTCTGTTGGACGGAGAAAGAAGCTCTGGGGCTGAACGTTGTCGTGAAAGAGGAGAAGGAAGAGGAGGATGTCACAGTAAAACAAGAAGTAGAGGGTGAGGCTGTTACCGTGAAAGAAGAAGAGAAAGACGTTTCAGTGAAAGAAGAGGAAGACGCGTTCAGAGTGAAAGAGGAGGAGGATGTTACTGTGAAAGAAGAGGAGGAAGTGAAAGAAAATGAAAACGTTTTTGGAATGAAGGATGAAGAGGGGGAGATTACTGTCACATTAGAGGAGGACGAAGAAGAGAAGACTGGAGAACTGATTAACACCAGTAAATACAGTGAGTACTATCTAATAAAACAGGGACATTGATCTGATTAACACCAGTAAATACAGTGAGGACTATCTAATAAAACAGGAACATTGATCTGATTAACACCAGTAAATACAGTGAGTACTATCTAATAAAACAGGGACATTGATCTGATTAACACCAGTAAATACAGTGAGGACTATCTAATAAAACAGGAACATTGATCTGATTAACACCAGTAAATACAGTGAGTACTATCTAATAAAACAGGGACATTGATCTGATTAACACCAGTAAATACAGTGAGTACTATCTTATAAAACAGGGACATTGATCTGATTAACACCAGTAAATACAGTGAGTACTATCTAATAAAACAGGGACATTGATCTGATTAACACCAGTAAATACAGTGAGTACTATCTAATAAAACAGGGACATTGATCTGATTAACACCAGTAAATACAGTGAGTACTATCTAATAAAACAGGGACATTGATATTTTATTTTATTTTTTTTACCTTTATTTAACCAGGTAGGCAAGTTGAGAACAAGTTCTCATTTACAATTGCGACCTGGCCAAGATAAAGCAAAGCAGTTCGACAACATACAACAACACAGAGTTACACATGGAGTAAAACAAACATACAGTCAATAATACAGTAGAAAAATAAGTCTATATACAATGTGAGCAAATGAGGTGAGATAAGGAAGGTAATGACAAAAAGGCCGTGGTGGCAAAGTAAATACAATATAGCAAGTAAAACACTGGAATGGTAGATTTGAAGTAGAAGAAAGTGCAAAGTAGAAATAGAAATAATGGGGTGCAAAGGAGCAAAATAAATAAATACATACAGTAGGGGAAGAGGCAGTTGTTTGGGCTAAATTAGAGATGGGCTATGTACAGGTGCAGTAATCTGTGAGCTGCTCTGACAGCTGGTGCTTAAAGCTAGTGAGGGAGATAAGTGTTTCCAGTTTCAGAGATTTTTGTAGTTCGTTCCCGTCATTGGCAGCAGAGAACTGGAAGGAGAGGCGGCCGAAGGGGGAATTGGCTTTGGGGGTGACCAGAGATATACCTGCTGGAGCACGTGCTACAGGTGGGTGCTGCTATGGTGACCAGTGAGCAGAGATAAGGGGGGACTTTACCTAGCAGGGTCTTGTAGATGACCTGGAGCCAGTGGGTTTGGCGACGAGTATGAAGCGAGGGCCAGCCAACGAGAGTGTACAGGTCACAGTGGTGGGTAGTATATGGGGCTTTGGTGACAAAACGGATGGCACTGTGATAGACTGCATCCAATTTATTGAGTAGGGTATTGGAGGCTATTTTGTAAATGACATCGCCGAAGTCGAGGATCGGTAGGATGGTCAGTTTTATGAGGGTATGTTTGGCAGCATGAGGGAAAGATGCTTTGTTGCGAAATAGGAAGCCAGTTCTAGATTTAACTTTGGATTGGAGATGCTTATAGTGAGTCTGGAAGGAGAGTTTACAGTCTAACCAGACACCAAGGTATTTGTAGTTGTCCACATATTCTAAGTCAGAACCGTCCAGAGTAGTGATGCTGGACGGGCGGGCAGGTGCAGGCAGCGATCGGTTGAAGAGCATGCATTTAGTTTTACTTGTATTTAAGAGCAGTTGGTGGCCACGGAAGGAGAGTTGTATGGCATTGAAGCTCGTCTGGAGGGTTGTTAACACAGTGTCCAAAGAAGGGCCATTAGTATACAGAATGGTGTCGTCTGCGTAGAGGTGGATCAGAGACTCACCAGCAGCAAGAGCGACATCATTGATGTATACAGAGAAGAGAGTCGGCCCAAGAATTGAACCCTGTGGCACCCCCATAGAGACTGCCAGAGGTCGGGACAACAGGCCCTCCGATTTGACACACTGAACTCTATCAGAGAAGTAGTTGGTGAACCAGGCGAGGCAGTCATTTGAGAAACCAAGGCTGTTCAGTCTGCCAATAAGAATGTGGTAACTGACAGAGTCGAAAGCCTTGGCCAGGTCAATGAATACGGCTGCACAGTATTGTTTCTTATCGATGGCGGTTAAGATATCGTTTAGGACCTTGAGCGTCACTGAGGTGCAGTTGCTGTTTGAGGTGAAGAAACATTTGCTTTGAGAAGCTCCACAACTCATTAGTGGTGGTGCATTAAGACAATCAGAAATACTATCAGACATCCCCAAATGGGCACATTTATAGGCCTACATTTGCACACAGGCAAGGTAGACTAGTCCTACTTCTATATGCGTAATTAGGTGTGCGTCCTTACTCAACATTGACAGGAGTGTTTCAAACAAAAGACAATTAATAAATTGACAGAACTGAAGCATCTTGCGGGGTCAGGTCTGGGTGGTCTGCCAGGGGCCGTTTCATTTAGTGTCCGTTTGGGTCAGTTGGGGAATGATTGTATTGTCCCATAGTATGTTGTACCGAAGTTGACCGACTGAAAGGGAGTGTAACTTCATGACTATTGTTGGATTCTAAACTTTGATCATATTAAAGACATGATAGATCAGACACAGAGTATATAAAGGAGTGAGATCTGTAGAAAGACAGAGTGGCTGTGGAATGTGCTGGGTGGACGGGAGGAGATCACAGGATTGCTTTAGGGGAAGCGGATGGACATCTGTGGATTAGGCGAAGGAGGGGTTGAGGTCAGGAGGTCAGGTCAGATCCCCTGATGGGAGTAATAAGGGTTTAGTATCCTGTTACCCTCTTCCTGTTGAACCAGAAGATGTAAGGATTGGTTTGAAGGAGTGTACAAAGTGGGGTATATATACTTGTGATGGTGAGAACATGTTTTTGTCTGAATTACAGCTGTAACGACCCTTTGGGAAGAATTAAACTTGCACAAGCTTCTCTAGTGTCCGTGAGTTATTTACTCTGAAAAATTAGAACCTAACACTATAATTACTGTTCCCTGAAGGAGGGAAATGAGGTGCAACACTTGTTTGGCCCCACCCCTTCCTGGGTCGGTGAAGAGCGGTATTAAATTTTAAGGAATAAACCCGAGCCTCACGCTCATCACCTGTGGAAGGCGGGGCTTCCAGCGACGGGTGAATGAAAATGCACTCGACCTTCGTATCATTTAGTGGCTCCTTATGTTACTCTGGGAAAACAGTTTGTGGGCACAGAAATACTAAATCATTTCAGAGTTTGGTGTATCCAATGTTTTTTAACTGAGTCATCTTCTAATCCAAGATGGCGTAGCAGTATGACGTGATTGTTGTTGTAAATGTTGTTGTTTTTCGTCTTTTTTTGTATATATTGCAAAATATTTCAATCTCTTTTTCCATGTTTAAATTAAATATACCTTCCGGCAATCCGCCTCACCCAATGTGATACGGAGCTGCTATTTTTTTAGACCTTATAGCTAGAACCTCCATCAGAACCTAGCCATCAGGAGCTAAGCAGCTAATTAGCAACTAGCTATTTAGTCATTTTTAGCCACTGCTTTACCCTTTTAGCTCAGACACCAGCCGCTTTTTGCCTGGATTATACCTGCCAGTCTGCACAGCGCGTTATCAACCCTGAGCATATCGGACTGTTTTCTCCACTACATCACCGTATTCCTGCCGTAAGCTCTGGACCATTACACCGGATAATCGCAACTAGCTAGCTTCTACCGAGTGGCCCAGCCTCGAAGCTAGCCTTGAGCCAGGCCCATTTTCCTGCCTGCTCAGTGGACCCTATGATCACTCGGCTACACAGCTGATGCCTCCCAGACTCTTCACTAAGACGACTAGAAGCCACTACATCACATCACATCACCGGATTCCTGCCGTAAGCTCTGGACCTTTGCACCGGAGTGGCTTTAGTGGCTAACGCCCTTGTCCTGAAGCTAGCACCAGTTAGCCTCGAGCCAGGCGCATCTCCCGGCTAGCGTAGTAACGACTACCTAACTGCTTCCCTGTTTCATATATTCCTGTTCACTGGACCCTATGATCACTTGGCTACATAGCTGATGCCTGCTGGACTGTTCATTAATCACGGGTTTCCATTTTGTTTATCTGTCGGCCACAGCCTCGAACTCAGGCCCCGTATGTAGTTAACTGACCCTCTCTGCCCATTCATCGCCATTTTACCAGTTATTATCTTAGCTGATTAACTGTTGTCTTACCCGTTGTTGTCTTAGCTAGCTATCCCAATCAACACCTGTGATTGCTTTATGCCTCGCTTTATGTCTCTCTCTAATGTCAATATGCCTTGTATACTGTTGTCTAGGGTAGTTATCCTTGTTTTATTTTACTGCAGAGCCCCTAGTCCTATTCAACATGGCTCAGAGAGCTATTTTGTCCCACCTCCCACACATGCGGTGATCTCACCTAGCATAACTGGTGCCTCCAGAGGAGAAACCTCTCTCATCGTCACTCAACACCTAGGTTTATCTCCACTGTACCCGCATCCTACCCTGTCTGTACATTATTCCTTGAATCTATCCTACCACGCCCAGAAATCTGCTCCTTTTATTCTCTGTTCCCAACACACTATTTGGCCAATTCTGATAGCCTTTAGCCGTACCCTCATCCTACTCCTCTGTTCCTCGGGTGATGTAGAGGTTAACCCAGGCCCTGCGTGATGTCCTGGCCGTGTCTGAATCCTGGCTTAGGAAGGCAACCAAAAATTCTGAAATTTCCATCCCCAACCACAACATTTTCAGTCAAGATAGAACTGTCAAAAAGAGAGGAGTTTCAATCTACTGCAGAGATGGCCTGCAAAGTTCTGTCATACTTCCCAGGTCCATGCCCAAACAGTTCGAGCTTCTAATTTTCAAAATGAATCTCTCCAGAAATAAGTCTCTCACTGATGCCGCCTGTTATAGACCCCCCTCAGCTCCCAGCTGTGCCCTGGACACCATATGTGAATTGATTGTCCCCTATCTATCTTCAGAGTTTGTTCCGTTAGGTGACCTAACCTGGGATATGCTTAACACCCCGGCCGTCAATCTCGATGCCCTCAATCTCACACAAATTATCAAGGAACCCATCAGGTACAACCCTAAATCCCTAAACATGGGCACCCTCATAGATATTATCCTGACCGATTTGCCCTCCAAATACACCTCTGCTGTTTTCAATCAGGATCTCAGCGATCTTTGCCTGCATCAGGCTTTTCTAATTGACCTGGCCCGGGTATCCTGGAAGGATTTTGACCTCATCCCGTCAGTAGTGGATGCCTGGTTGTTCTTTAAAAGTAATTTCCTCACCACCTTAAATAAGCATGCCCCTTTCAAAAAATGTAGACCTAAGAACAGATGTAGGCCTTGGTTCACTCCAGACCTGACTGCCCTCGACCAGCACAAAAACATCCTGTGGCGTACTGCACTAGCATCGAATAGTCCCCGCGATATGCAACTTTTCAGAGAAGTCAGGAACCAATACACACAGTAAGTTAGGAAAGCAAAGGCTAGCTTTTTCAAACAGAAATTTGCATCCTGTAGCTCTAACTCCAAAAAGTTCTGGGACACTGTAAAGTCCATGGAGAATAAGAGCACCTCATCCCAGCTGCCCACTGCACTGAGGCTAGGAAACACTGTCACCACCGATAACTCCACGATAATCGCGAATTTCAAGAAGCATTTCTCTATGGCCGGCCATGCTTTCCTCCTGGCTTCCCCAACCCCGGCCAACAGCTCCGCAGCTACTTGCCCAAGCCTCCCCAGCTTCTCCTTCATCCAGATAGCTGATGTTCTGAAAGAGCTGCAAAACCTGGAACTGTACAAATCAGCTGGGCTAGACAATCTGGACCCTCTCTAAAATTATTTGCCGCCATTGTGGCAACCCCTATTACTAGTCTGTTCAACCTCTCTTTCGTATCGTCTGAGATTCCTAAAGATTGGAAAGCTGCCGCGGTCATCCCCCTTTTCAAAGGGGGTGTCACTCTAGACCCAAACTGTTACAGACCTATATCCATCCTGCCCTGCCTTTCTAAAGTCTTCAAAAGCCAAGTTAACAAACATCACTGACCATTTCAAATCCCACCGTATCTTCTCCGCTGTGCAATCCGGTTTCCGAGCTGGTCACGGGTGGACATCAGAAACGCTCAAGGTACTAAACAATATCATAACCGCCATCGATAAAAGACAGTACTGTGCAGCCGTCTTCATCGACCTGGCCAAGGCTTTCGACTCTGTCAATCACCGTATTCTTATTGGCAGACTCATCAGCTGATAAGAACAACCGATCAATCAACAACCGATCGCTGCCTACACCCGCCCGACTAGCATCACTACTCTGGATGGTTCTGACTTAGAATATGTGGACAGCTACAATACCTAGGTGTCTGGTTAGACTATAAACTCTCCTTCCAGACTAATATTAAGCATCTCCAATCCAAAATTCAATCTAGAACCAGCTTCCTATTTCGCAACAAAGCCTCTTTCATTCACTCTGCCAAACATACCCTCGTAAAACTGACTTTCCTACCGATCCTTAACTTTGGCGAAGTCATTTACAGAATAGCCTCCAACACTCTACTCAGCAAGCTGGATGCAGTCTATCATAGTGCCATCCGTTTTGTCACTAAAGCCCCATATACCGCCCACCACTGCAACCTGTATGCTCTTGTCGACTGGCCCTCGATACATTTTCGTCGCCAAACCCACTGGCTCCAGGTCATCTATAAGTCTTTGCTATTCCACCTTAACTCAGCTCACTGGTCACCATAGCAACACCCACCCATAGCACGCACTCCAGGAGGTATAGCTCACTGGTCATCCCCAAAGCCAACACCTCCTTTGGCCGCCTTTCCCTCCAGTTGTCTGCTGCCAATGACTGGAACGAATTGCAACAATCGCTGAAGTTGGAGACATACATCTCCCTCACTAACTTTAAGCATCAGCTATCTGAGTAGCTTACCGATCGCTGCAGCTGTAAATAGCCCATCTGTAAATAGCCCATCTGTAAATAGCCCATCCAACTGCCTACCTCATCCCCATGTTTTTATTTACTTTTTCTGCTCTTTTGCACACCAGTATTTCTACTTGCATATCATCATCTGCACATCTATCTCTCCAGTGTTAATTTGCTAAATTAATAAATTATAATTACTTCGCTACTATGGCCTATTTATTGCCTTACTCCATTTGCACACACTGTATATAGACTTTTCTGTCGTGTTATTGACTGTTTGTTTGTTTATTCAACGTGTAACTGTTGTTTGTGTCGCACTGCTTTGCTTTATCTTGGCCAGGTCACAGTTGTAAATGAGAACTTGTTCTTAACTGGCCTACCTGGTTAAATAAAGGTAAAATATATATATATAGTAACTTTATTGACAACACCCAAATGGATACTGTCATTAATGTGGTTCTTCAATATTTACACATAATTCTTAATACTGTAGTTGTTTAGTTCCAGTCACATGTTCAACTATCATCAGCTGATCCAGGAAATCATTTTCTGAATGACAGTCACATGACAAACATCACGACATGCAACAACAACCAAAGTGCTTCTTTATTCATTACTCTGGTAAAGACTGTTATGCCGTGCTCCACGTTGGATCCAACATTCCTACTTTGGTCATAATGTGTAGAGAACTGTTTCTTGATGGATAGGCTATTGTACAACACGCAGAGCTATTTTCCTATATTTGTTGTTAGGTGAAGTTATGGGTCCTACAGTAGGTCTATGTTGTTAGGTGAAGTTATGGGCCAATTTTGCAACCAAACAGTGTACACACCCTCATTGTCAGGCTGATGGAAAAGCCAAAGAGCATTTTTTCTGGTTGTAGTGTTTTTTTAAGTGTAAAGCGGTTGATTTGCGACAATAACACAAACATATTAAGCAGGAGATTCAGATGAGCTTTACAATTATAATCCAAAGTAGTGTGAAATGCACTCACAAGCAACCTGGAAATGGAGGTTACTCCCCTGAGTTTCCCCCATTCACTTTCAGAATACATTGTGAAAAACGAAAAGCAGATATACTACATCCATAACTATCGGTTTCCTCATTAGCAGGGAGGAGTTTCTGCAATCAATTTGCATCGCCCTCATGCCGCAATTTTAGCAAACATAGAAAGGGGCCTATATTGGAGACCGAAAGTCGTCTGGCACACTGCTTAGGATTTCAACAACTTTAATAACTTATTTCTAGCCTACAATCATCGATGTTACTACTAATGTGAAAACAAGACAAAATAAGGCTATTGTTGCTCATTTTAAGACAAATGTCAAATAATCATTACATTCATTACAGACGTCAATTGTTGTCCAACATCATGGCTACGCTGTTGGCATCACCTTTTACAGTGGATTTCTGCTGTTGTGGGCCTTTAACCATCTGTATGACTTTGTTGTTCACACAGGAGAGAGACGTGACTATCGTGGATCCTCTGGGGAGCCTCAACAACCTCATGATGCTGACGAGGCAGAGAAGAGTCTCTCCAGATCAGAACACCTCAAGAAACACCAGCAGAGACCCACAGGGAAGATAATTCACCGCTCTGACTGTGGGAAGAGATTCACCTCATCAGCAGGCATTAAAATTCATCAGAGAAGCCACACAGTAGAGAAACCTTATTGCTGTACTCAATGTGGGAAGAGTTTTGATAAATCTAGCCATCTGAAGATGCACCAAAGAACACACACAGGAGAGAAACCTTATAGCTGTGATCAATGTGGGAAGAGTTTTACTCAGCTAAGCCACCTGATTTCACACCAGAGAATACACACAGGAGAGAAACCTTATAGCTGTGGTCAATGTGGGAAGAGTTTTGGTCAATCTGGCGATCTTACAGTGCACCAGAGAATACACACAGGAGAGAAACCTTATAGCTGTGGTCAATGTGGGAAGAGTTTTACAACATCTGGCTCTCTGACTCTACACCAGAGAACACACACAGGAGAGAAACCTTATATCTGTGGTCAATGTGGGAAGAGTTTTACTACTTCTGGCTCTCTGACTCTACACCAGAGAAGACACACAGGAGAGAAACCTTATAGCCTTATAGCTGTGAACATTCTCCGGTAAGACATCTGATCAAACACCAGAAAATACATGAAGGGGTTGTTTCACGATATCAATGATATGTCACAATGTAGAATGTTTTAACATTGTAGTAGGAATATTTTAATAGTGTCCCAATGTAGAACCCTAAACGTTTGTCCCCTGTTCTATTGATTTCAACATGATATGGATATTAGCCTCAGGGGGAAAATCCAGGCTCTGAATTGAAAGAGTTACTATTTATGAGATTTAATAAAAAGTGACTAACACAAAAAGAGCTGTGTTACACTTACCACGTTGGTGACCCACTTGAATCAAAATGCAACACTTCAAAATGTAGCTAGCTGTTTTCTACAAATTGTCCTCTAACCAGTGATGTACACATTATTCCCAGATTCCGTGTGGTTTTTGAGCTGTTAATTTTAACAGGACTTGCAACCTCATCTCCCTCCTCTCGGCACAATTGATTTCAACGAGTTATGACAAATAAGTGTTGCGTTCCTTTGTTTAGGGACCCCTAAATTTAAATGCATCACTCCAAAATGTAGCTGACCGTCTTCTGCAGGTTGTCCTCTAACCAGTGAGGTAAAAGATATCTCCATTTCCATGTGTTTTTTGTTTTGTTGTGTTAGTTCCAAGAGCAGGTTCAACCTGATTTCCCCCCAAATGGATATAAGATTTGTGTTTTGCATTTAGCTAGTGCGTTGCTATGGATCTTTATTTATTTTGACTGCATGTTTTTCCGTATTGGAGATGAGTTTTGTTTGGGCTCGTTCCAAGGAAACGAGAGTTCTAGAAGCTAGTGGGATTTAGGAAGAGGAGAGTTCTAGAAGCTAGTGAGTTTTAGGAAGACGAGTGTTCTAGAAGCTAGTGAGTTTTAGGAAGAGGAGAGTTCTAGAAGCTAGTGAGTTTTAGGAAGACGAGAGTTCTAGAAGCTAGTGGGTTTTAGGAAGAGGAGAGTTCTAGAAGCTAGTGGGATTTAGAAAGAGGAGAGTTCTAGAATCTAGTGAGTTTTAGGAAGACGAGTGTTCTAGAAGCTAGTGGGATTTAGGATTCTATAGAAAGAAAAAGGAGAAACAAATAATACTATTGTATATTATTATTTAGAAATACGTGTTTTTTTCTTGTTTTTAATTGTTGACATCCAGTAGACACCATGTTTATATTGGTGAAGGTGAATCATTGTAGTTGATTATAATGTGAAATGGAAGTTGTTTTCTGTTGGTGGTGAGCAAACTTTTCCAACAAAAATATAGGATATATTTGTTGTCATAAGGGGGAAGGTGTTACAGGCTTTGGTTTTTCCATTTATGTTTTGAGGTTGGACTTTAGCACGTCTAGCTCGTTAGCACGTCTAGCTCAGCGCGTCTAGCTCGTGAGCACGTCTAGCTCGTGAGCACGTCTAGCTCGTGAGCACGTCTAGCTCGTTAGCCCGTCTAGCTCGTTAGCACGTCTAGCTCGTTAGCCCGTCTAGCTCGTTAGCACGTCTAGCTCGTTAGCACGTAGGACGCACTGATTGGTGTCACCTCGTTAGTCAGTATGTGTTACACCTGTGCTGGCTTGTCCATCTCGTTAGTGGGAAGGTGTTTCACCTGAGCTGGTCCAGGTTCTATTTAAGAGTGTCTGGCCCAGTGCTCCAGTTGTCTTGATACATGTGGAGAGTCAACACCTTTAGTTGTTCCACCTTTTTGGTTTGCTTCCTGTCTTTAAGTTTGGTGTGGGTTTTTCTTTTGTTTGCCTCTTCTTGGGCAGATTTAGTGGGTCTCATGGTGGGTGTCTTTTAGGTCCCAGTTGTTGTTACTAGTCAACTTCCAGTGGACACCCCCATAGTGTCTTTCAGAGCCCCTCCTAAAAACAAGTTATATTTTGGGTTGGATGTTGCATCATATTGTTGATATTTTAATCAATGGCATTTCCTTACAATGCTCATTAGTCTTTCAGTTGTTATTATTGTTTTTTATCCTCATATTTGTGTACTAAATATTTCTGATTATTTTCATAGTTTTTTCCTGTGAAGCCATTGTGTTGCGTCCATGTCTGACAAGTCTGTATAAATAAAGCTTGATTTGAACACATTGTAAAACAAATTAACCCAATGACTGACCAATCAACAAACTATTGGTCCACCTTAGTATGAAAAACTGTATCAATCCCACTTTTCCAGCCTGCTGAAGGCGTGGTGGAGTGGTAAACACCACCCCCGGCTCTACCAGGGGCTTGAGGTGGTCTCCCACAGCTCTGCTTATGTCATGTTCTGTGGCCTTGCTGTTCCATTTCTTGACTGTCCCTGCAACACAGAAATAAACACATTTAGTCATATTATATAAAACACTCAAAGTAATGGATATGGAGCATCTATGGCCTCAGTTACACCTGGCACCTAAATGTGACTTCTGATCACTCCAAGCTGCATTAGGTTCAGATCTACCAGGATGGGCATTTGACATAGTCTGGATGCAGTCCGGCCATTGAATATGCATAAGCAATGTAAAGATATGCTGGGAAAAGTACATTTTACACAAATGACCTTCATAAATCAAATGTTGTTGGTCACATACAGGTGTTCAGCAGATGTTATTGCGGGTGTACCATCGATCACCACATTCTTTTGGAGAGATTGGAAACCCAAAATGGTCTACATGGACAAGTTCTGGCCTGGTTTAGGTCTTATCTGTCGGAAAGATATCAATTTGTCTCTGTGAATGGTTTGTCCTCTGACAAATCAACTGTAAATTTCGGTGTTCCTCAAGGTTCTGTTTTAGGACCACTATTGTTTTCACTATATATTTTACCTCTTGGGGATGTCATTCAAAAACATAATGTTAAATTTCACTGCTATGCGGATGACACACAGCTGTACATTTCAATGAAACATGGTGAAGCCCCAAAATTGCCCTCGCTAAAAGCCTGTGTCTCAGACATAAGGAAGTGGATGGCTGCAAACTTTCTACTCTTAAACTCGGACAAAACAGAGATGCTGTTCTAGGTCCCAAGAAACAAAGAGATCTTCTGTTGAATCTGACAATTAATCTGGATGGTTGTACAGTCGTCTCAAATAAAACTGTGAAGGACCTCGGCGTTACTCTGGACTCTGATCTCTCTTTTGAAGAACATATCAAGACTGTTTCAAGGACAGCTTTTTTCCATCTACGTAACATTGCAAAAATCAGAAACTTTCTGTCCAAAAATGACGCAGAAAAATTAATCCATGCCTTTGTTACTTCTAGGTTGGACTACTGCAATGCTCTACTTTCCGGCTACCCGGATAAAGCACTAAATAAACTTCAGTTAGTGCTAAATACGGCTGCTAGAATCCTGACTAGAACCAAAAAAATTGATCATATTACTCCAGTGCTAGCCTCCCTACACTGGCTTCCTGTTAAGGCAAGGGCTGATTTCAAGGTTTTACTGCTAACCTACAAAGCATTACATGGGCTTGCTCCTACCTATCTTTTCGATTTGGTCCTGCCGTACATACCTACACGTACGCTACGGCCTCCTAATTGTTCCTAGAATTTCTAAGCAAACAGCTGGAGGCAGGGCTTTCTCCTGTAGAGCTCCATTTTTATGGAATAGTCTGCCTATCCATGTGAGACGCAGACTCAGTCTCAACTTTTAAGTCTTTACTGAAGACACATCTCTTCAGTAGGTCCTATGATTAAGTGTAGTCTGGCCCAGGGGTGTGAAGGTGAACGGAAAGGCTGGAGCAACGAACCGCCCTTGCTGTCTCAGCCTGGCCGGTTTCCCCTCTTTCCACTGGGATTCTCTGCCTCTACCCCTATTACGGGGGCTGAGTCACTGGCTAACTGGTGTTCTTCCATGCCGTCCCTGGGAGGGGTGCGTCACTTGAGTGGGTTGAGTCACTGACGTGGTCTTCCTGTCTGGGTTGGCGCCCCCCCCCCCCCCCTTGGGTTGTGCCATGGCGGAGATCGTTGTGGGCTATACTCGGCCTTGTCTTAGGACGGTAAGTTGGTGGTTGGAGACATCCCTCTAGTGGTGTGGGGGCTGTGCTTTGGCAAAGTGGGTGGGGTTATATCCTGCCTGTTTGGCCCTGTCCGGGGGTATCATCGGATGGGGCCACAGTGTCTTCTGATCCCTCCTGTCTCAGCCTCCAGTATTTATGCTGCAGTAGTTTATGTGTCGGGGGGCTAGGGTCAGTCTGTTACATCTGGAGTATTTCTCTTGTCTTATCCGGTGTCCTGTGTGTATTTAAATATGCTCTCTCTAATTCTCTCTTTCTCTCTTTCTGTCTTTCTCTCGGAGGACCTGAGCCCTAGGACCATGCCTCAGGACTACCTGGTATGATGACTCCTTGCTGTCCCCAGTCCACCTGGCCGTGCTGCTGCTCCAGTTTCAACTGTTCTGCCTGCGGCTATGGAACCCTGACCTGTTCACCGGACGTGCTTGTTGCACCCTCGACAACTACTATGATTATTATTATTTGACCATGCTGGTCATTTATGAACATTTTAACATTTTAACATTTTGACCATGTTCTGTTATAATATCCACCCTGCACAGCCAGAAGAGGACTGGCCACCCCTCATAGCCTGGTTCCTCTCTAGGTTTCTTCCTAGGTTTTTGGCCTTTCTAGGGAGTTTTTCCTAGGGAGTTTTTCCTAGCCACCGTGCTTCTTTCACATGCTTTGCTTGCTGTTTGGGGTTTTAGGCTGGGTTTCTGTACAGCACTTTGAGAATATCAGCTGATGTACGAAGGGCTATATAAAAATAAATTTGATTTAGGGGATTTTTTAGCTAACATGCCAAGTAGTTGCAAAGTAGCTAAAAAGTAGTTGCTAATTAGCAAAAATGTTAAAGTTGTACATGATGACATTCAAATACACAACCTTTGGGTTGCTAGACCCAACCACCCCGACCAACCACCCAACTTTTGTTTTTGCCATAATTAACCTTCTGTCTTATGTAACCATACCAAACATAACACATCATACTAATTTGGAGGTCCCGGATTTACATTTACTATGTTACATCTAGTCTATGAGACCAGGCTGAGTTAAGGCATACTTTCACAAACTGTCTCTATCCCTCTCTCATTGTTGTGTTGTGTACATCTCCTATGTGGTTTATGCGGTCTGTGTGTATCTAACCTAAAGTAGCAGGCGTAAAAGTTTCTCTCTGTCCGAGCTGGAAAGAACAGCCAGCTTGCAGAGGTGCAAAATGTACTCAATAGTCATAGTTGAGTAAAAGTAAAGATACCTTAATAGAAAATGACTCAAGTAGTAGTGGAAGTCACCCAGTAAAATACGACTTCAGTAATTAGATTTTTATTTTAATTTAACTAGGAAAGTCAGTTAAGAACAAATATTTATTATTTACAATGACGGCCTACCCTGGTCAAAACCGGACGACGCTGGGCCAATTGTGCGCCACCCTATGGGACTCTCAATCACGGCCAGATGTGATACAGCCTGGATTCAAACCAGGGACTGAAGTGACACCTCTTGCACTGAGATGCAGTGCCTTAGACCGCTGCGCCACTCAGGAATAAAAGTCTAAAAGTATTTGGTTTTAAATATACTTAAAATAAATGGAATTGCTAAAGTAAAAATAATTTCAAAATACTTATATTAAGCAAACCAGATGGCACAATGTTTTTGTGGATAGCAAGAAAGACATCTGCCTCACCTGCCCTGAATGACGGGTTGCCACTGGCTAGTACACATGATTCAATTATTTTGGATAAGATATTTGTATTTGTCAAAAGGGCAGTTGAGCATCGTGTCACCAGAATAAGACCCTCGATATTTATTGGAAAGGAGCACCAAGCTCATCACCGTGCACTTTCAACACTGTGAAATTCATCATAATATACTTAATCTGTTGCCTAAGAAACTGCATGGTTTCCTGAGTAGTAGTCGGAGGGCCACACTCAATATCATCGCGTGACAAGTTTACTTCGATATGATGGAAATGACATAAAGATTTGAGCATAAAGGCGTTTCCACCGCCATTTCTCGCATAATTAATTTTACAGACAAAAATATCCCACCATGTCGAACGAACAAATTAAAAACTGTTGATAAAAACGTGGTTAATGTAGTTAATTACGACATTTCTGCGCTGAACTAGGTTGAATATTTGGTTAATGAAAACTACAACTCCCTTCAGCCCAGTGTCCCACATAGTTCTTGACTTGATTTCTCTCGTGAATGATTTGATTTCTCTCTGGAGAAACGGCGCGTTGGGATCACAGAAATAACGAACTAAATGGAATTCAAGTCATTGAACCCACATCGGTCAATTAGTTGTTGAATAACCGGAGAAAAAAATACGAAATTTCGGTTAATCGCTCAGCACTTGCCCTCTCTCCAGTGCTTAATTTTAGCCGGATCCTACTGGAACAGGATCTGGCACCTCTCCGTCTTGGAACAGTTTCGTTTTGTCCGGATCCGGTACCTCTTCTGGCATGAAAAATAATTGTCACTTTTTGCAATGTAAAGATTCTAATAAACGTGATCAAAGTTCTTTGGAGTTGCCTCTTCTTTAATCCCCCCCCATCTCTCACTACAATGAGATTCACTTTCTATTATCTCTCTCTCCCGCTCTCTACTCCGATAGACAAGAGCCTGCAACTCTCATCTCTCCAGCATTGCAATTCATAATGTCCTTATAGAGCCGCGCAAAGGGTTGAAATACATTTGACAAAGTTATGGTTACTGCTGTCTGTTGAGAAATAAATTAAATAGGCCTAGGCTATTGATGGATTCAATGTCGTTTTCATTGATCTCAGATTCTCAGTTTGTCCGTGTCTAAATTGCCTGTCATTTCGATCATTTTGTGCTTTCAAGACAACTTGGAACTCGAAAACAAATAAGCCGAATCATGATGTCAGTGATCGTCAGGTCGGAAAGTCGGAGCTCTAGAAGAGGCCAGAGTTCCCCATGTGGAATTTCAAATTGGATGACCATCCAAAACAAATTTTTCCAGTCTGAGCTCGTTATTTCCCCAATTTCGCAGTTGTCTTGAACGCACGGAAGTCTGAAGTCGTAGAATGCCCAGCTCCGAGTTCCCAGTTGTTTTGAACGCAGCATTAAAAAAGATCGTGCCAAAATCTCCAATCGTAAAATGACGTAGAATTGCATTAAATGCGTTTATAAAAAGGCCAAACATTTTCTGGACCCTAGGCCACAAACCTTTTTTCCCCATGTGGGCAACTTCTGTAAATGCCTCTACTTACTGCTCTATGCCACTACGCAAATGTGATGATATGCATGCAATGCAGGTCACCCCCCTCTCGTGCTCACTTGTTCCGGCAACTCCTGATTTACAAATTAGGCACTGTCTAGCTCTTTTTTTCTCCCTCAGTCAGTCTTTTTCCAGTAACTCCACAGTCAACAACTCCACAGTCAACAACGTCTAGCCTAGGGGTGTCAAATTCGATTCACAAGTGTCTGCGGGTTTTTGGTTTTTCCTTTCAATAAAGACCTAGACAACCAGGTGAGGGGAGTTCCTAACTAATTAGTGACCTTAATTAATCTATCAAGTACAAGGGTGGAGGGATAACCTGCAGACTCTTGGCCCTCTGTGGAATGAGTTTGACACGTGACTAACCCTTACCTAGCTCTCTCTCTCTCTCTCTCTGTGGCTTGTATTCTTTCCCCTGGTTTCCTTGTTTGGGCACTCTCTCCCTCCCCTACTCGCTCTCTCCTCTTCCCCCTTTCTCTCCTTTCTCCCCCTCTCTACTCTGTTCCTCTCTCATTCTTCCACCCCTGGCAGTGCACTCTTAATCCCCCCCGCCAGAGTCCATGCCCTTGTAGAGCAGAGAGCATACGCTGGCGACCGTCAGCCCAGCTCCAGTTGATGAGGTAGCAGCATATCGCTTAGGGGCCCTGGCATGGGTCACATCCTGCCACGGCCCTGCCGCAGCCTTCAGGGAGGCACCATCCTAGTCAACTCCCCCCTCCACTATCACTGCACTTCATGTGTAAGCACTGAGCATTCATGGCTGCTTCACCCAATCATAATAACTTATCACAATAAAATAACAACAGCTTGCAGTCAACGGTAGATCCACCTAGCCAGGTAAACACTTCTTTAATCACTAGATTGTAATACTGGGGTGGTGAACTATTAATGACTTACCACATAATTGTTAACAATATATAAATGAACGTCATATAAATGCACACACTCAATCTCATAGCAATATAACAAGGTCATTCTTCTTTCCGATTTGGATAATCTGGCAACGTCAAAGCATTCCCCCTAGCATGTCCATGTTTGTCTTGTCTTATAATGCATTTGTGTGGTATGGAGTCCACATACCTACAAATCCAGAAGGCTAAATTAAAATGGCGTGCTGACTGTTAATGGAGTGGGACAAACATATGACTTCACTGTCTGTTGTGGCTTCAAGCTCATGTAATGAATAATACAACAGTCTCCACCTGTATCAGTGCAGTCAATGGGCCTGACAGTTGCTATTTATATGTATATTTTCAGCACAGTGTCTTCCCTCCACGATCACACTCAGTCAACTTGTCCTTGAATTACACAGACAAGATAGCAAAACAATACCCAGAGAAAAGACAGTTTATTATCCTCTTTTAAAAGCTAATCAGCATGTAGTGACATAGCCTGATGCAAAATAGAAATTCCAGGAGAAAAACTCTCCATGTAACTAAATTATGCTCTGAATGAAAGTAAGCTCACCCATGCGGTTAATTTGACAAATTTTCTGAAATGACTTTTGTTTCTCATGAGGCGATGTAGCTAGCTAATGAGTTTGTCGGTCCACTCCAGCTGAATAATATGTATAGAGATCCTATTAAATAACTATTCTAGTATTCTAATTCATAATTCTATGGTCATATGACCCACAATGAGAGACAACTGGGGAATGCAGCTGATCGGTAGATTACTACGCTGACATCACAATGTCAGACCTGGGAAGCACTGCTCCCATTGCCTTCCCATGCCCTCCGCCCATTTTCTCGGTCAGTCACAGCACCCCACCCACCCTTTTCCCCACCCCCTCCCACTTAATGACCCCATACCTCATTATGATCTGCAAAGTCCCTTGGTGTCCTCTCACCATATTTATTTTTAATTGAACCTTTATTTAACTAGGTAAGTCAGTTGAGAGCAAATTCTTATTTACAATGACGGCCTACCAAAAGGCCTCCTGCAGAGACGTGGGCCTGGGATTAAAAATAAAAAATAAAAACAATATAAATATAGGACAAAACACACATCAAAACAAGAGAGACAACACAACATATGGTCCCCCACAGCACACCCTATCTCTTTAAAGGTACGGCACTGGTAAGAATGTACTGTATTTTCAACCACATGGCTGTCAGGTAGAGTCATAGCATCTGTACTGAGAGTGGTGTTATTGATATTTTTGCTACGAGTGCTTTACTATGTAGATTCTCCTCTTGTCATTTGTGAATTATTCCATCCTGTCTCAGAAGCACTCTGATGTAGCCAATGGTAATGTGCAGTTTGAACCATAACAACGTTTTAGTAAAGGGATGAGGGATGGCACTGGAGAAATGAAACCACTTTCAAAATTATAGACAGAGTTATGAATGCAAGGACTGACCTTCCACGGTATCAAAGTTATAGTTTTAACCAGGTTTTGAGGCTATACAGTGTTTGTTTACATTCACATTGTTTCCAAACAATGGAGTTAAACAAGATTATATTTTGCATTCTGATGGGGTACAACAGTTAAACTAAGGTCATAAATAGATGTATTGAAAAGTTGTTGACAAGCAGCCAGCAGCCAGTCCTCCAGACTGCTGCCTGAGCACCTTTGTCTGCTCACACAAGCTGTGCTCTGCTTTGATACCAACACAGAAATATATAGAAAGTCACTGATTTAATATTTCATATTTGTAACGAACATCTAACAACAGATGTCTGTTTGTATGTGGTCTGACAGAGGTTTGAGGACAGTGAAGGTCAAATGCGTAAGCATCATAAATGATTGCACTCTGAAGCAACAAATCTATAAATTAAACTGTTGACAGGATTATATCTTTGCCCCTTGGTGGAGTCAATCAAACTAAAAGACGTCAAGAAAGTCCACAGCCCACTTGCCTGACTCCTGCTATTCAGAAGAGTACAATTTTTTATTAAGGGTCTGGAAAAATACACAACACTATTTACATAGATAGAGAGGCTTCTCAATGGGAGCAGCACTTGTGAATACAATTAATTCAACTGAAATACAATGAACTCTTATGACTCAGAGCAATGGATTTGAAATATTCTTTCAAAATAAAATATCAAAGAAATGAATGACGTCCAGAGTTACAAAATTCCTGTAGTTGTCATTCAAGACTATGTGATAACTTGTTGATCTCAGGAGGTTTTAAATGTTATATGATCACATATGACTCAGGCATTTGAGTCACCTGGTTCAAAGGGACAGTTCACCATCCTCTGATTGGCAATCAGTGTGTGGTGTAAACCTTTGTTGATTCCGTATTGAATAGCAGTGATTGAATCAACGTGAATAGCTTGAAACATTCATGACTAAGACCTTTGTATAGACAGACATAGCTATCCTGATTTGTGCTGCAGCGAAAATAGAGAGGATGCATAGTACAGTAATGCATAGTACAGCAACGTGAAAGTGCAACCATACAGCTGAAGAGTAAAGGCTGGTAACAGTGCACCAACTCGTCTCTTTCTCCTGCTTTAAAAACCTTTTACTGCAGAGGACTACATCAGTGTCACACAGAGTGTTTCTTGGTAGTCAAACAAATCTACTTTGAAACAAAAGTACTCCACTCGTAGGAGTGGTTTGTTCATAACCATCCTCCTTTTTGAGGCCACTAGGTCATTTGACTGCAGGAAAGGGCTACAGCTGGAATCCTTAATTGGTGAAACTGCCACATCCGTTTGGGATTACAACAACAAAGAAGTTACTGCATACAAACCAACACTGTTTTTCCCTCTGACATTATTGCATGCGTGATAGAACAGCACAATATGTACTGCAATTTTCTGACGTCGCTGCCGGAGTCTCCTCTCCTCTGTTTCAACAACAAAACAAAAACAATAACAAAGAAGACACACACACACACACACACACACACACACACACACACACACACACACACACACACACACACACACACACACACACACACACACACTACACACACACACACACACACACACTACACACACACACACACACACACACACACACGATACACACACACACACACACACACACACACACACACACACGATACACACACACACACACACACACACACACACACACACTATACACTACACACACACACACACACACACACACACACACACACACACACACACACACACACACACACACAGATTTGGTCCTCAGATACTCAAGAAGTTCTAAAGCTGCACCAATGAGAGCATCTTGACTGGCTGCTTCGCCGTCTGGTATGGCAACTGCACCGCCCTTGACCACAAGGCTCTACAGAGGGTGGTGCGGACAGCCTAGTACTTCTCTGGGGCCGAACTCCATGCCATCCTGGACGTTTATACCAGGCGGTGTCTAAGGAAGGCCCAGGAAATTGCCAAAGACTTCAGCCACCTAAGCACATGGACTGTTCTCTGTGCTACCGGAGCAACGGGTCTCAGACCAACAGGCTCCAAGATAGCTTCTATCTTGAAAGCAATTCGACTGCTGAATAGCTTCTCAGACTATCTGTACTGACTCTACCTGCACTGGCTATATACACATACACATGTCTCTATCCACACACACAACACACACACATAACACACTCACGCATACTGATGTCACATACACACACACACACGCCACCACAGACTCACACCCAGCATATGCACTGCTGCTACTTTTCACTCTTATTATTATATTTATATATATACTGCTCAAAAAAATAAAGGGAACACTTAACCAACACATCCTAGATCTGAATGAAATAAATAATCTTATTAAATACTTTTTTCTTTACATAGTTGAATGTGCTGACAACAAAATCACACAAAAATAATCAATGGAAATCCAATTTATCAACCCATGGAGGTCTGGATTTGGAGTCACACTCAAAATTAAAGTGGAAAACCACACTACAGGCTGATCCAACTTTGATGTAATGTCCTTAAAACAAGTCAAAATGAGGCTCAGTAGTGTGTGTGGCCTCCACGTGCCTGTATGACCTCCCTACAACGCCTGGGCATGCTCCTGATGAGGTGGCGGATGGTCTCCTGAGGGATCTCCTCCCAGACCTGGACTAAAGCATCCGCCAACTCCTGGACAGTCTGTGGTGCAACGTGGCGTTGGTGGATGGAGCGAGACATGATGTCCCAGAAGGTGCTCAATTGGATTCAGGTCTGGGGAACGGGCGGGCCAGTCCATAGCATCAATGCCTTCCTCTTGCAGGAACTGCTGACACACTCCAGCCACATGAGGTCTAGCATTGTCTTGCATTAGGAGGAACCCAGGGCCAACTGCACCAGCATATGGTCTCACAAGGGGTCTGAGGATCTCATCTCGGTACCTAATGGCAGTCAGGCTACCTCTCAATTTAGAACACACATTTAGAACGCTCATTTAGAACGCTCTTTTAGAACCCTCGTTTAGAACGCTCATTTAGAACGCTCTTTTAGAACCCTCGTTTAGAACGCTCATTTAGAACGCTCTTTTAGAACCCTCGTTTAGAACGCTCATTTAGAACCCTCATTTAGAACCCTCATTTAGAACCCTCATTTAGAACCCTCATTTAGAACCCTCATATAAACGCTCTTTTAGAACCCTCATTTAGAACCCTCATATAAATGTTCCTTTAGAACCCTCATTTAGAACCCTCTTTTAGAACCCTCGTTTAGAACCCTCATTTAGAACGCTCATTTACAACAACAATCAGCGTTTGAGCTGGACACACTTTTTTCAGAAACTATTTACACAAAAACACACACAGTCCTTACAAAGTTTATCTCCAGAATGTGAGCAGTTTATTTTTTGAAGGAAATGGTTCATATATTCACAGAAGTATATATATTTAATCACTGAACAGTAGCAGACCTAACTTCATCTGTTCCTGACTCTGGATAGTGGATTAAAAAGACCACCTGTTGTTACATCAACACCAGACATCATGATTCATGGAAATGGACATTGGATTTTATCAAATATGAAAACCTTAAATCTCTTCAAATTCAAATCAGTCAGAAAATAAGGATTGTACATAAAACAGAGCAGAATAAATCATCACATCTGGGGACCATCACCACCAGCATGACTAGTATCTATGTGGACCCTACTACAGTTTAACCAGCTCAGCTATAGACTACACCAGCATGACTAGTATCTATGTGGACCCTACTACAGTTTAACCAGCTCAGCTATAGACTACACCAGCATGACTAGTATCTATGTGGACCCTACTACAGTTTAACCAGCTCAGCTATAGACTACACCAGCATGACTAGTATCTATGTGGACCCTACTACAGTTTAACCAGCTCAGCTATAGACTACACCAGCATGACTAGTATCTATGTGGACCCTACTACAGTTTAACCAGCTCAGCTATAGACTACACCAGCATGACTAGTATCTATGTGGACCCTACTACAGTTTAACCAGCTCAGCTATAGACTACACCAGCATGACTAGTATCTATGTGGACCCTACTACAGTTTAACCAGCTCAGCTATAGACTACACCAGCATGACTAGTATCTATGTGGACCCTACTACAGTTTAACCAGCTCAGCTATAGACTACACCAGCATGACTAGTATCTATGTGGACCCTACTACAGTTTAACCAGCTCAGCTATAGACTACACCAGCATGACTAGTATCTATGTGGACCCTACTACAGTTTAACCAGCTCAGCTATAGACTACACCAGCATGACTAGTATCTATGTGGACCCTACTACAGTTTAACCAGCTCAGCTATAGACTACACCGGCATGACTAGTATCTATGTGGACCCTACTACAGTTTAACCAGCTCAGCTATAGACTACACCGGCATGACTAGTATCTATGTGGACCCTACTACAGTTTAACCAGCTCAGCTATAGACTACACCAGCATGACTAGTATCTATGTGGACCCTACTACAGTTTAACCAGCTCAGCTATAGACTACACCAGCATGACTAGTATCTATGTGGACCCTACTACAGTTTAACCAGCTCAGCTATAGACTACACCAGCATGACTAGTATCTATGTGGACCCTACTACAGTTTAACCAGCTCAGCTATAGACTACACCAGCGTGACTAGTATCTATGTGGACCCTACTACAGTTTAACCAGCTCAGCTATAGACTACACCAGCATGACTAGTATCTATGTGGACCCTACTACAGTTTAACCAGCTCAGCTATAGACTACACCAGCGTGACTAGTATCTATGTGGACCCTACTACAGTTTAACAGCTCAGCTATAGACTACACCAGCGTGACTAGTATCTATGTGGACCCTACTACAGTTTAACCAGCTCAGCTATAGACTACACCAGCATGACTAGTATCTATGTGGACCCTACTACAGTTTAACCAGCTCAGCTATAGACTACACCAGCATGACTAGTATCTATGTGGACCCTACTACAGTTTAACCAGCTCAGCTATAGACTACACCAGCATGACTAGTATCTATGTGGACCCTACTACAGTTTAACCAGCTCAGCTATAGACTACACCAGCATGACTAGTATCTATGTGGACCCTACTACAGTTTAACCAGCTCAGCTATAGACTACACCGGCATGACTAGTATCTATGTGGACCCTACTACAGTTTAACCAGCTCAGCTATAGACTACACCAGCATGACTAGTATCTATGTGGACCCTACTACAGTTTAACCAGCTATAGACTACACCAGCATGACTAGTATCTATGTGGACCCTACTACAGTTTAACCAGCTCAGCTATAGACTACACCAGCATGACTAGTATCTATGTGGACCCTACTACAGTTTAACCAGCTCAGCTATAGACTACACCAGCGTGACTAGTATCTATGTGGACCCTACTACAGTTTAACCAGCTATAGACTACACCAGCATGACTAGTATCTATGTGGACCCTACTACAGTTTAACCAGCTCAGCTATAGACTACACCAGCATGACTAGTATCTATGTGGACCCTACTACAGTTTAACCAGCTCAGCTATAGACTACACCAGCATGACTAGTATCTATGTGGACCCTACTACAGTTTAACCAGCTCAGCTATAGACTACACCAGCATGACTAGTATCTATGTGGACCCTACTACAGTTTAACCAGCTATAGACTACACCAGCATGACTAGTATCTATGTGGACCCTACTACAGTTTAACCAGCTCAGCTATAGACTACACCAGCATGACTAGTATCTATGTGGACCCTACTACAGTTTAACCAGCTCAGCTATAGACTACACCAGCATGACTAGTATCTATGTGGACCCTACTACAGTTTAACCAGCTCAGCTATAGACTACACCAGCATGACTAGTATCTATGTGGACCCTACTACAGTTTAACCAGCTCAGCTATAGACTACACCAGCATGACTAGTATCTATGTGGACCCTACTACAGTTTAACCAGCTCAGCTATAGACTACACCAGCATGACTAGTATCTATGTGGACCCTACTACAGTTTAACCAGCTCAGATATAGACTACACCAGCATGACTAGTATCTATGTGGACCCTACTACAGTTTAACCAGCTCAGATATAGACTACACCAGCATGACTAGTATCTATGTGGACCCTACTACAGTTTAACCAGCTCAGCTATAGACTACACCAGCATGACTACTATCTATGTGGACCCTACTACAGTTTAACCAGCTCAGCTATAGACTATACCAGCATGACTAGTATCTATGTGGACCCTACTACAGTTTAACCAGCTCAGCAGTACCATTATAGAGCCTAAACCCAGGATAGAGGGGCTGAGTGAATGTGGTCTGGACTCTGTGGAGGAGGGTCATTGTGTCAGAGACACTGTAGAAGGACAGAGTACCTGCCTTGTGATCCAGGTACACTCCTACTCTGGAGGACTGAGGGCCTGATACTTTAGTCACAACATTATTGTGTATGAAACAATAATCACCTCTATAGCACTGTAAACTCCAGGACTTGTTATTGAATCCAAATATATTACCTCTCTCTGTTCTGCTGATGTCTTTATATGAGACTGCTGTAATAACCAACTCCCCAGTCCACTCCACCTCCCAGTAACAGCGTTCAGACAGACCCTCTCTACACAGAACCTGGACTATGTTGGTGAATCTGTCTGGATGGTCAGGATATGGTTGGACTTGGCCTGTATAGGTCACCTTTCTGTTCCCTTCAGACAGAGAGAGGTATGTGCCTGCTGTGTTTGGGTCCAGTGTGAGCTGACAGGAATCTGGGAGAAGAGCAGAGACCAATGAGGGGAGTCAGAACAATAAGTTAAGTCAGATACTGTATCTACCCTGTCTTTGATTAGAGCACAGCAGAGATCAAATCAGAGAAATATGAGGAGTCAGATAGATACCCAGTCTTTGATTAGATCTACTATTGCTATATATTTCTAGAGGGATTGTTAGGAGTGGCAGTAAAAAGAGACTGTTAGTTACTTCACAATAAAGAGACTCACATTGTAACAACTGTTCTCTGGTCTTGGGCTCTGGAGGCAGAACAACCTCCACTATATTCACTACAGACACACAAACACATTGACAGAGAGAGGGAATGTTATCATCATACCATATTCCACATGTATATGACTAGTAGGGAACTTTCAATGGTCTAAAGTTGATGTTCTGATTGTTTTCAACACACCTGTAGTGGAGATCTTGGTCCATTCTCCTTTAAGGAAGTCTTCTAGTTTCTCTCTCAGTTCAGACACAGTCTTACTCA
>NW_027675466.1:1267500-1312500 GCF_965601325.2 Salmo salar
AGACTCATAATCTGAGGTAGCAACTGAGTCAGAGCTACAAATCAATGATCTCCACCTATCCATTAGGTTTACAACTCAGTGAACCTGCGCAGCATTCTCTCTATTTGATGTCTACGAACCAACAGATTTCAACGATTATCATATTACCCAGCAGCCATTTAGAAACAAATAAAATAAGGTTAGTTAATAATCAGTTACCTGAGGTAAACCTACAAGGTTAACGCGGGCTGGAAGAGAATTACTTCAAAACCACAGCAAACAGCTGGGACATATAGTAATATTATATATATATAATATTATATCACTGGGCTCCTCTGTGCTAACAAACCCTGTGTACCACCCCTCCCCTGTTTAACCTTGAATTTCGTTCAGAAAAACACTTCCACATTTAGCAAAACGAACCAACTCTTTACGGATCTGTTCGGTCGGGTAATAAACGGAGGCAGATTAGACACCACTACTCTTGTCGAAATCAGCACCAACACAACACCTCACATAAATCATACTGGTAACTAGCCGGGTAACAAGACTCACCTTTTACATTACCACAACCACCGCCTTGTTCATTCTGGATACAGAGTGTATATGTTCCTCTCCCACCTGTTCACCGACCAGGATCAATAATTCCTCCACACCATTCTCCACAACGCACCTGAAGAGACAGCGTTTCTTCTCCACTCGGTTGAGGACATCAAACTACCCTACTCCCTCCTCAACTCTAACCGATAAACAGCGGAAACCGATAAACAAACCCTCCCACCATGACAAAATACATTTGGAAAATAGGCAAAAGAATAGCTGCACTCTTCACGCAACGACAAAACCTCACGTTACCAACTTCTTCTTCTTCTATGGTATAATGGAGGTCTTCAAACCAACGTTAAAGGAGCGTGGCGCCTCCTACTGTGCTGGAGTGTGTTCAATCACGGTTTACACCATTTCTAAATTCTCCTACCTAACTCAGTACTTCTGAGAAAATAAAAAAGATCCCTACTAACTTCTAATAGACCCTCCCCCATCCCCCAAATCCCTTCCAAACCCCCCCAACCCCGTCCAACCTCAATGACCCTACACTTCAATCTTTCCCTCTCTTCAACATCCTTACAACAATATAACAACCACATGCTCCACCGTTTCATTGACAATACCCTCCAGACACAAACCATTCACATGCTGCCAACCAGATGGAAGGACCAGTTCAATGCTACAATGTCCTAAACACAATCGAGGAAACACCACCTCTTCCTTCCTAATCTGACCTTTGAACCTTGGTCCACCGACCTTTCTTTGGAGGGCATATAAATGCCGTCCCTTGTGCTCAGAGTCCCATCTCTTCTGCCACACATCTATCAAAATGGCTCTGATCTCACATTTGTCCTCACCTCTACCCAGTGGAACATTAATATATATTAGATCTTGTTTTAAAGTTATTTTAGCTAACTAGTCTACAATTTCATTCCATTCCACACCTGAATGTGCTGGGACCCAGCAGAATCTCACTACTAGACCCATTCTCTCAATTCTCCGTAATAACATTAATACCTCCAATAGTAGGTCACTCCTAATAGATTTACCAGATGATAAACTATTCAATACAGACAGAGAATCTGAGGATACTATAATTCTAACAGGCTGTACGTCCTCCACCCACTGGAGGACAACTATTATCACCAACAGTTCAACTGAGTACACTGACAGTTCATCTGTTAGTCTTCTACATATCTGCACATCACATTCAGGAAGGTAAACACCTGCTCCTGTGGGCCCACTATCTGGGCCCTTGGATCCATCTGTGAAAAGAGGTAAAAAACCTTAACAACTTCTACCAATGTAATTGTCAACCAGTTTCCCTTTATCACTGACTTCTGACCCAATCTTTTCCTTTTGTCTACCAAGGTTAGATCAACAACAGGATCTGGGAGTAACCATAGAGGAACATCCCCTATCACCACAGAAAGGGCCAACCTCCAACTCCCTGAAACTACTCTCATCAGCAAGCTTTCCAACTGTCCAACCAAAACCACTGCCTTGTCTACTAGTATATTCCCAACAGTCATCTAGAACAGTAGCAGTGGGATGCTCAACCTCACAGCCTTTCAACCCAATAAGCTAATGACAACACCAGGCCAACTAACCCTACACTCATTATAAACCCACTACCCCATTCCACTACTTTGACCCTATCTGCTCCTGCACCAGGCCAACTAACCCTACACTCATTAAAACCCACTACCCCATTCCACTACTTTGACCCTATCTGCTCCTGCACCAGGCCAACTAACCCTACACTCATTAAAACCCACTACCCCATTCCACTACTTTGACCCTATCTGCTCCTGCACCAGGCCAACTAACCCTACACTCATTAAAACCCACTACCCCATTCCACTACTTTGACCCTATCTGCTCCTGTAACCAGGCCAACGGCCTGGGAGGACGGGACACCACCACCCAACACACCCTGGAACTCTTCTGAAGTCAAATCTAGTATGACCAAATACTTCTCTGCAGCTGCCACCAAAACATATTTTTTTTCTGTGATTTTACATTCCATTTCTGCGGTACAGTTGATAACCATTTGCTATGAACACTAAGAAGCCAACCTTACTGAAGCATATATCACTGGTTGGCCCATCCCTCTGTGCTGTCACAGATCTACTACTCACAGGGATCCTCTCAGGATCCCTCAGCCTTGACCCATCCTCCTCTACTTTCTTCACTGCCTCAGCAGTGACAACCTGTTCCCAACAGTGGGGTCAGTGGGATTGGATAGGGGCCCCTCTACTTCTCTCTCTCTCTCTCTCTCTGACTGGAGGAGACAGGTGAAATGGTGTGTCTCCTCTGGTCAACAATACTCACCTTGAAAGACTCCACAGCCTGTTGGAGCTCCTTCAGCTCCTTCTCTCTCTCCTGGAATCTCTGCTGGACCTTCTGCTGACTCATCCCCAGCTGCCTCTGTGGAGAATCACTCTTCAATGAGCTATCAAGCTTTATTAGTCCAGTAGATCAATAGTATAGTAATGTGACATAGGGCCCATAGAGAGGAAGGTCTAAAAAATGGATGGTCCATTTACTAAATGATATTTATTTGTTGCTATGTGAATGATTATAGTTTTTATGGTAGGACTACATGTATCAACAGGTTGAGACTGAACTTTGGACTCATAAAAGGCCATTCAGAATGATAATAGTGTTTGACATTATAAAATGGTGATACATCTGGAGAATCTGGGTTAACATATCAATATACTCAAGGTTTGTGTTCATATTTGTTCTGCTGAGGATCTATTTCATTTCAATGATCTCATATTCAAACAGCCTTAGTTCCTACTGTATCTTTAATTCTTTGTTTATCAGACAGTCACCAACAAGTTGTTCTGGTCTTACCTGTTTCTCAGTCCTCTCTGCTGCAGCTGACACTGTATCATGGCCTTTATGTTCATCCACTGTACACATCAGACAGATACACTGCTGATCGGTACGACAGTAAACCTCCAGCAGTTTGTCATGATGAGAGCAGATCTTCTCCTGTAGTTGTGCGGTGGCTTTGACCAGCTTGTGCTTCTTCAAAGCAGGAAATTCGTAGTGAGATTGGAGGTGAGTCTCACAGTAAGAGGCCAGACACGCCAGACAGGACATGAGGGCTTTCTGCTTTCTGGTCCCAGTGCAGACATCACACGCCACATCTCTAGGTCCAGCATAGCACAGAGCAGGAGGGGGAGCAGCCTGGAGTCCTGTCTTCTTCAGTTTCTCCACCAGCTCAGCCAACATGTTATTTTTCCTCAGATTAGGCCTTGGAGTGAAGGTCTCTCTGCACTGAGGACAGCTATAGACCCCTTTCAGAACATCCTGATCCCAGCAGCCCTCAATACAGCTCCTACAGTAACTGTGTCCACAGGGGATGGTGACTGGTTCCTTCAGTAGATCCAGACAGACAGAACAACAGAACTGGTCCTGGTCCAGCAGAACTCCCTGTTGAGCCATTTGGACGGTTGTTCACTCTCACACAGACAGACGAGACAGAGACTCAGATCAGTTTCGTTTCCTCAGAAGAGAGTTTGTGGGAGGGGGATGGATTTCCTGGTTCTGCCAGAGGGGTGGGGTTAGAGGGAGGGAGGAAGAGAGAGGAACTGCATGCAACAGCAAGAGGGAGACAAATAGTCTTGTTCCTTGGTTAGAGCCCTTAACATGGAATAAATGAAATAATGAATCTTAAAATGTGAGTTATTAGAATATAAAGGGTAACCGTTTCTATGAAGTACATATTATAATTATTTTAATGACCTTTATAATGCCTTATAATACACTTATGTGTTCTAATAAGCAATAAGGCCTGAGGAGGTGTGGTATATGTAAGGATTGCGGACCTGGTGGCAGTGAAGTCAGACGCAGGAGAGCAGAGATAGGTAATAGCCGGAGCAGTTTAATACAAAACGAACCTACATGGGTACAAAACCCGATGCGCACCAGTAACCGAGTACAAGCACTTACAAACAAATAATTCCACACAAGGACATGGGGGGAACAGAGGGTTAAATACACAACAATTCATGATGGAAATGGAAACCAGATGTGTAAGAAAACAAGACAAAACAAATGGAAAATGAAAAAGTGGATCGACGATGACTAGAAGACCGGTGACGCCGACCGCCGAACAAGGAGAGGAAATGACTTCGGTGGAAGTGGTGACAGTATATGGCTAATATACAGTACCACGGCTAAGTGCTGTTTTTAGGCACGACGCAAAGCGGATTGAGAATTATGTAACACTTTCAAAAATACAATCAAATAAAAATGTTATTGGTCACATACACATATTTAGCAGATGTTATTGTGGGTGTAGTGAAATGCTTGTGTTCCTGGTTCCAACAGTGCAGTAGTATCTAACAATACACCCTAATGTAAATGTCGTGGGTGTCGTAGGGTTTAGACCAAGACGCAGTGGGAAAATGTACACTCATCTTCTTTTATTAAAGGACAAAGAACAGGCCAGTAAGGCACAAAGCTATACACAGCAACAATCTGCCACAAAACCCCATGACAAACAAACTCCTAATTATAGGACCTTCAATCAGAGGCAACGATAACCAGCTGCCTCCAATTGAAGGCCCAACCCCAATTAACTAAACATAGAACTACAATAGACAAGACAGAACATAGAAATACACTAACATAGAACATAGACTAACAAACCCCTGACCACATAAACCAAACACCCCTCTACCTAAATACATAGACCGAACCACATAAACCAAACACCCCTCTACCTAAATACATAGCCCGAACCACATAAAACAAACACCCCTCTACCTAAATACATAGCCCGAACCACATAAACCAAACACCCCTCTACCTAAATACATAGCCCGAACCACATAAACCAAACACCCCTCTACCTAAATACATAGCCCGAACCACATAAACCAAACACCCATCTACCTAAATACATAGCCCGAACCACAGGATGCCTATTTAAAAACACTTTTTCAACATTTCAAGATAGCAGTTAGTTCAGTTTGATCTTATTAAAGACAGCTGTATCATTTTTTTATTCATTTTGACATATTGTTTGGGACCACTTTTTTTGCTCTGTTTGAAGGCTGTCAGCTTCTTCTCAGGAAGAGAATCACTTAGCCTTTCAACTAATTTTCAAATGATAGGATGCCTATATTAAAACACTTTCTCTACATTTCAAGATAGCAGTTAGTTAATTTTGAGCATATCAAAGACAGCTGCTACTTCATTTTATTAATTTTCACCATTTTTTTTTTTTTTACCCAAAATTATTCGAAGTCCACAGTCTCTGTCATTGAACTATGTTGAGCCGTGTGCCTGGTGATTGAACAGGTTACCAGGTGTGTTTTTGAATATAGTTCTTAATGGCTTCAGTGGTGTGCTGGGGTCCATTGCTTGCTAAGGGGGAACCTCCCACCCGGGTTCAGCCAACAGGGGGCGCACCCAACCCCTCTAGTAAAACTGAATGTCTCTCTCTCTCTCAGGCTATGAAAAAAGCCCCATCTCCTCTCGCTCAGCCATTCTAACAGTGGAAGCCAGGATCTGTGAGAAACTATGATAATAAACTGTGAACAATAATGAAGCCATGTTTGTCTGTGTGAGTGAGGATTTATTATTTAATTGTGTGATAACTTTAATTCTGTGATAACTTTATGTAATACATCCTCTGTTTCCTAACTGAATAAACATTTTAAGATAGCAGTTGGTTCAGTCTGATCATCTCATGTACTGTTGGAACTTTATTTTAATCCTTTTTCACTATTTTTATTTTTTTTATGACAAATTGCAGTGCCTCTGTATACATTTTTACACATTTGTCCCCCACTCTCTACTTTGTACAATGACAGAGAAGTGGGACTCTGTCGTTTTTTTCTGACAAGTTCTCTCATTGATCTCAGGTTCAGCCACCAGGGGTCCCCCACCCTCCATGAAAACTTTCATAGGCTCTCTTTCACTCAGTAATCATGTAACAAGTCGACAGGCTCCCAGAGGCAGGGCAATCAAAGGCTCCAAGTCACTGAAGTGCCCATCAGCCCAGCCATTGTTATTATTCATACCAGCCGTTCTACAGTGAAGTGGGTTGATTAGTAGGTTGGAACCCCGTTACAACGGACACTTTACAATGACGCAACAATCAGCGTTTGAGCTGGACACACTCATTTAGAACGCTGGTTTAGAACGCTGTTTAGAACGCTGTTTTAGAACACTCATTTAGAACGCTTGTTTAGAACGCTCATTAGAACACTCATTTAGAACACTCTTTAAAACGGACAGTTTGCAATGACGCAACAATCAGCATTTGAGCTGGACACACTTTTTTTTTCAGAAACTATTTACACAAAAACACACACAGTCCTTACAAAGTTTATCTCCTGAATGTGAGCAGTTTATTTTTTGATGCAAATGGTTCAGATATTCACAGAAGTATATATATATATATATATATATAGCACAACACAATCATCCTAACCGGAAAAAATGTAGGCTACATTTGTCGTAGCGCTAACTGAAGAAAGATTGACCCAACACAAGCAGTCATATTTTCTAACTCTCGGCTGACGTAAACTACAATATGAATTAGCTATTTGCAATTACTATGTATAATTAATCACATCACGGGGTGAGCTCACCATTGATCGAAATAATTAGGTAAAACATTTTCTAGAAATCGACAGTAATCCGACGATTAGTTTCAGCGCGCAGCCATGCATTTTTCCCCTCACAGAAACCGAAGATAATAAAAGACAAGATGAGTTTGGTCTGTTTATAGTGTTGAAGGGGTGTGTCATCTACCGTCGTTCACATCTCACCATTCATTTCCGGAAGTCCTCAAAAAATGAGTGAACTCTTACTCACCTCATTTTGTTATAACATCTTTGGTCAAACGGATGATTAGGTGAAACCCAGAATGCATTGTATGTCAACAAACATGGCTCCATACACATAGCTGGAATTAGCTTAGCTCATCATAATCAGTATAACCTTCAAATAAGTATTTTACACACATAATATGTGCCCATTACAATCTATGCAAGAATCGGAATGCATGATTTGTCACCCAGAATTGAAAACATGTGAATAAAACAATAAATACACAAATAATTACCTCACAAAACATTTTCTGATGGTGATTTATTGATACAAGTGACGCACGCCGGCAGTCAATCACGTCCCCTCTCACTCTGAGCCATTCAGTGTTGTTGTTTATGTATGTAGCTAGTGAGCTAAGCTGTAGCATTAGCAATGTCTTTCAATTCTGACAATGAGTCTGAGTCTGAAAGTCAGGAATCAGATTCTGACAGTGAGGAGCTGCCCCCCCCCCCCCCCCCCCAACCTTGTAGCCATTGAGAACCCTGAATCTGAGGTTCCCTTGTCCACTGACCAAGTACCAGGTCCCTTTGAAGATGCTGGTGGTGATGGAGGGAGACCGACAGTGGATGAAGTACAGGAGTTCTGTGGTAGCTGGAAGGCCACCAGTCATTTCACCCCTCCTGGCCCTGCTGTTTGTTTTGATGAGTCCCAGTCTGGAGTCCATTTCCATCTGAGGCAGAGTGCTTCAAGTTGTTTCTGACAGAGGAGCTGGTGGGAAACATAGTACAGGAGACCAATCAAATCATCAAATGTATTTATAAAGCCCTTTTTACATCAGCCGATGTCACCAAGTGCTGTACAGAAACAGTCTATGTTATGGAAAGAGCAGGTGTCCTTAATGTTTTGTACACTCAGTATATGTTGTGTCTACAAGCTCATTCCCACAGAAAACTGCAGAGGGAAGCAGTACCACCCAGTCAACCATCAGACTCCATTGTGAGACGCCTCACAGAGGATATTCAACCATCATTGCAAATCCAAGATGTCAATATCAACAAGGTGCTGATCAGTAAAGAGAAGAGAGACTAACATTCTAGAATGATCCCTTTTTTCTGCAGGGTTCTCACAGTGAGAACCAACAGGATTACAATAGAGTGTTCTACGCTGTCTTCATCTGATCCAATTCAAAGATGACAATTATTTTATGGGATGAGAATTAAGTGGAGTGACTAATCTTAGCTGGTCTGAGAAAACTGATGAGACTTCTCTCCTTTATGTATACATTGGGCCATTTAAAAAAGACACCAATCTGTAAGGCTTCTCTCAAGTGTGTATCCGTTGGTGTGTTTTTACATTTCCCAATCGGGAGAAACTCTTGCCACATTTAGAGAAGAAGTAAGGCTTCTCTCCTCTGTGTGTTCTCTGACGACCCTTTTAGCTCAGCTGTTGATAAAAAACTAAATCTACAGTCAGATCTGTGATAAGGCTTCTCTCCTTTCTGATTACCTTGGTGTCTTTTTAACTGGGCCAGTCGAGAGAAACTCTTCCAACAGTCAGAGCAGGAGTAAGGCTTCTCTCCTCTGTGTGTTCTCTGCTGAACTTTTAGGTCAGTTGATGTTGTGAAGCATTTTACACAATCAGAGCAGGAGTAAGGCTTCTCTCCTGTGTGTATACGTGCATGTGTTTTTAAGTTTCCCAGTCGAGAGAAACTCTATCCACAGTCAGAGCAGGAGTAAGGCTTCTCTCCTGTGTGTATTCTCTGATGAACTGTCAGAGACCTTGATGTTGTGAATCTCTTCCCACAGTCATTACAGGGATACAGATTCTCTCCAGTGTGTGTTTTAAGGTGTATTTTTAGCTTTGATAGAATTGGGAAAATCTCCTCACAATGTGGGCAGTGGTGAGACCTCTTAGCTCTGTGATCTTCCTGCTGTTGCTCTCTGGATGTAGAGAATGGAGACCATGTTGAGACAATCTCCTCCTCCTCTTCTTTAATGTTGACATTCAGCTCCAGTGTTTGACTGCAGTCTTCCAGCTTCACTGATTCCATCTCTGGATCCTGCAGTGCAAACTGGGCTCCACTGTCACAATCAGGACACAGTGACTGTAGGTTTGGACTCAGTGTGGAAGGAGAGAGACAGGCTGGGATTGTCCTCACTGTTGACGTTACCGACCTCAGACTGTAGTAATAAAGAGAAAAAGACAGCACAGTTCTTGCGTTTTCCTTATTCTAAAGAATGGTGTGCGCCTAGCGGAACTTCCTGTTCCCCCCCACTACTACAGTGCAACAGCGACATCTATTGGACTTCATCCTGAAGTGATTTGTCTGTGTTTCTAGTCTAGAGGTTAACTGATCATTTCATGGTATGACTGTAAACACTGATAAAGTATCATATACATCATGTTGGTGTGACTGTAAACACTGATAAAGTATCATAAACATCATGTTGGTGTGACTGTAAACACTGATAAAGTATCATAAACATCATGTTGGTGTGACTGTAAACACTGATAAAGTATCATAAACATCATGTTGGTGTGACTGTAAACACTGATAAAGTATCATAAACATCATGTTGGTGTGACTGTAAACACTGATAAAGTATCATATACATCATGTTGGTGTGACTGTAAACACTGATAAAGTATCATATACATCATGTTGGTGTGACTGTAAACACTGATAAAGTATCATATACATCATGTTGGTGTGACTGTAAAAGGGATTGGTTGGACAACAACAAAATAATCTCAAAATTAAAATTCAAGCATTATACGGCATTTTAAATGACTTGCCTAGTTAAATAAAATAAAACATATGACCATGGTTTGTTTATGTGGTCTATTCAGCATGGCTCTGTTCTGCCCTGCCTTGCCCCCTTGTGGAGCTCAAAAGTTACTTTCTTACTGTTAAAACTCAAATCTGGGATTTTGTCAATGCAATAAACTATTTTTATGTTATTTGTAATATTGTTTTATTGCTATATCCTTATATTGTATTCTAATGAATAATTCCTCTTTATACTGTACTTTCAGAAACCACAAACAGTATTTGCCAATATCATAACTGGAACTGGACATCTTTCCAGCTGAAGATTGAGGACAGCTTTTGTATGCTAACGTTCTCTCCTTAACAGTTTTACTGGATGGAAACACAGCAAGAAAACACATAGGCCAATATGTAATAGTCGTCTATTTTATTGAAGTATTGGTAGTTGGTTCAACAACAACTTGTTTTACTAGAGGACAAAAAAATGGAATATGCATAACCCATATTTAATATTCATGCAGTGACTGAACAACAACTGCATTTCCACCCCCACCTCTAAAGGCATAGTATCATGGCAGGTCACCTGTCAAGTCACCTGTCAGGTCAGTCAGTCACTTATTGCTGCAGATGTGCTCAATAATGCTTGAGCTAGGGCTGGGCGATATGGACCAAAAGTCATATCCCGATATATTTAGGCTGAATATCGATATAAGATATATATCCTGATATTTTTTCTGCAAAGTGAGAGCAAATGTTCAAAGTCAAAGTCAAAGCCAGATATGACATGTCTCAAGTAGTTTTATTGAAAGCGGCTATTTCAGTGAACAGTTGAAAAATCAAATGACTAAATAATAAACAGGGCTCTTCACCTGGTTCAGATTAAATGCTCAGCTGTTCAAATAACAACAACATGTAAACATAAACACTGTAGAACAACAGGACGACCTTTTTGGAAATCAAAGCTTCATAAGGTGAACATTTAAATAAATACAAATATCTTAAACAAAAATAGCCTATAAAATAAAATAGGCCTGTCTTTTCGGAAATAAATATTATATATATTTATGAGAAAAGTCAACTTTTTTTTAGTTTGACAACTTTAAATGGCTTATTAAAATCAAATTACAGATTTCTTCTCCTTTCTAACACATCCACAGATGCAAATAACGAACATTACAAAATAATAAACTATGACAAACCCTAGTAAGGGCAGCAATTATATATAAATAAAGAACAAAATAAAGTGCTCAGTTTGAGAAAATGTGTTTTAAACATCAGCCTGAGATTACCATTTGCTTTTTGTTAACTCAATTTCTTATCTGAACAGCCTCAACCAGTTGCACAAGAAACAGACTATCAACTCAATAAACATTTTCCCCCTCTTTTTTTACTTTGATAAACAGTAATGCTGTCTTGAGGTAGACATTAGAAGACAAGCGTGTCCTCCTTCATTTAAAGATTTTGTGCGAGAAACACCAGCCTGTCAACGGCATCCGGCTTCAGAGATGCTCTGTGGCAGGTCACGATATTGCCACTGCAGCTGAAAACCCTTTCGGAGGGTGAACTGGTAGCTGGTACCAAGAGATACTTTTTTGCCAGGTGGCTCAGAGCTGGAAAGACAACTTCATGATCCTTCCACCACTTGAGGGGATCAGTGTCACTCTCCACACTTGCTGACTGCAAGTAACTTGACAGTTCATTTTCAATAGCCTCCCTCTTGGTTGGTGGTGCAGTGGTGGTGGCTGTGCGCTGCTTGAAGAAGCTTGCCAGTGTCTTAGCTTTTGGTGCCACTGCTGCTTCTCCATCTGCAGGCTCAGGCACAGTTGGCACACGTAGGTAAGGCGGTTGACAGCTGCTCTCATCAGCCAGTAGCGTCTCCACCTCCAAGACAGCTCTGTGCTTCAATGCATCAACTTTTTCACTTGGGATATAGGTGGCCCTGAAGCGTGGATCCACAAATGAAGCCATCTCCAATAGGTCAGTAGTGGCTGGGTCAGAATACTTGCGGTTGAGGTACTCAACAATGCCGGTCTTGATCGATTTGCAAAGCTCGCTATCACCCTCTTCACATGCCAGGAGACTTTCGTTAAAAAGGTGCAGCACAGGTTTTACATATGATAGAGTGACGTACTCCTCACCTGACAAAGCATCGGTAAAGTCCTGGAGAGGTTTCAGGACCTTTTGGACTGCTTCTAGGACCTCTAAGTCCTGCCAGGTAGGGACAAGGTGCCTGGTCTTTTTGTCATTAGACAGGACTTTGGCCAGTGCTCCTTCCTGCTCCAGGACTCTATCATCTGCTGCCTTGATCCCCAGCGTGTGGCAGACTCGGTTATGAGTTGGTGACTTGGCAGACCCAGCTGAATCTGGACTTCAGCAAGATGTCTCCTTTTCTTCCAGCTGAACCAAAAACAGCTTACAATTCTCTTGCACAGAGAAATGGCCCGGGTGACGCGCTTGTCATTCATGCCATGTCCTGTCAGAATCATAAAAAAAACTATTAAACAAATGTGCTTATGCGAGAAAATTTGACTCTGTTTTCACTTTAACACACTCATACAACTAAGTGCTTTCCAAAATCAAGCTTTAGAAATATTCTACATTAATATTTTCTTGTTTCATAGTTTATTTTTTTTAATCAACGCCAGTCCTAATCATAAATATCAAATATTATATTCATTTATTTTGTGAATTTGAATCCTGTAAGTGATTTTTATGTATTATTATTTGTGTATAATTTATAAATGATGACTATACTGTATGTACATTTACTGATGTTTCGTTCTTGTTGTTGTTCTTAGTATTTATGCTTAGTATTTAATGCTACTTCATATTTCTACTCCACTAAAAACTCCACAATGTTTAGGCCTACCTACGTGTCAACATTAGTTTCTAGTTACTTTGCAGTTGGCTCTTCAATCCAGAGAAAAAACTATAGTCTATCATAATAACTAAATATGTTACCTTGATGATATCAACAGGCTAACCAGCATTTTAAAGTCATAATTACCTCACATTTACCAGCTGTAACATTAAAGTGGTAAACACATCAATGCATCACTAATTCTTATCCAATAACCTAATAAATATGGTTCTGAAATCTACCATCCTGTATTGTAAGTGATTTTACTTTTAGCACTTTATGTTTTGTGTTTTATTAATCAATTTTTGGCCAAGACAGCAGCATAAAACAAAAAAAGTTGCAGACAGACACAAAGGAAAATAATAAAAAACTAATATTTGAATATGTTTTTTTCTTTAAAGTAAAATATGTGAATACTCCTTAATAAAACACTGCACTCCCCAATAGCCAAGTGTAGTCTGACCGAAGCACTGCATCCTCATCGTTCAGCTCCACCGCTCTGACCACGTCGCTCCCGTTGGCGGTTGTTATAGCAACCGGATGCTTTTCTTGGAGTTTCCCAGCTTGCGTCCTGCGAGGCCTCAGCTATATGCTCACCGGTGTGATCCTGGGGGGAAATAACTTGTTTTGGAGACACGACGCTGTTTTCATCTCCCCCAGTCGTTGAATGAAGTGAACATGTCACGCTTCATGTAAAGGCTCACATTGTCCTGCTCGACCCACATATCGCTGGTCAACGCCAAAATGGGTCCCGTTAGCGAGCCGGTCAGCAAGGCTCTGCCTGACTTCAGTGGACATTTGTGGCAGTGCTTCTCGTGTAAAGTAGTTGGGAAGCTCATATCTCGGGTCCATAGTTTTCAGTAGCTTTTTTGAATCCGACTTGTTCCACAGTTGCAACAGGGACCATATCTTTAGCAATGTGATAGGACACCGCTGTAGTTATAGTACACCACTTGCCAATTTTCTTTTCATAAAGGCACACTGCGGGAAAATGAAGTTTGCAGTGAGCTTTGTTTCGGGGCTTTTTCGGGTTGTCGACGGCTTGCGGCTAGGGCTTCTGCAGCGCGCAGTTTCACACACTCTTCGTATTGCAGTTTGTGCCACTGTTTTAGGTGGTGAAAAAGATTTGTAGTGCTTCCACCCCTGGCTGTAACTTTTTTTTATGGCACTGCCTACATATAACGTGATTTTGTTGCTCATCTGATACTTTGAATCCGAACCATCTCCAAATGACTGAGCCAATGCTTTTTCTTTTACTAACCAATTCCTCGTCAAAACGCTCCGCAGACGCTGTTGCTTCCTCCATGTTTGTTGAAGTGTCTGTTCCTGCCCCTCCGCCCTCTGTGCATGAAAGAGGAGGCGCGGGGAGCAGCGCAGAGAGCTCCGGGTCTGCAGCTTGCTTGGAGCAAGGATCAAAGCGCAAATTTCAACTATATCGATATATGCGAAATGGTCTAATTTCATATCACATTTAAAATATATATCGATATATTTTTTATATCAATATATCGCCCAGCCCTAGTCAGGCTGATAAGAACAATTCTTATTTTGTATAACGGGTCATTTAGGATGGCAGTAGCATTGTTGACGAAATGCAGGCATCGCAGCAGAATTAGGAAGCGGTCTTGGGAAAAGAGGGTGGCGAAGAAGGGAGTTGCAAACATAGGATCTGTGCTCCAGTATTCTCTTAGGGAGTTCTTCTTTACTATCCCCATGAGGAGGACTGTCACCAGGAAGGTATACATTTCACTAATTGTGGTTGTCACCCATTTAGCGAGTTTCCCCCTCACTCCTGGCTCTCTCTTCTCCTGTAGCTCCAAGGCATAGCGATTGGTCTCCTGTACTATGTTTCCCACCAGCTCCTCTGTCAGAAACAACTTGAAGCACTCTGCCTCAGATGGAAATGGACTCCAGACTGGGACTCATCAAAACAAACAGCAGGGCCAGGAGGGGTGAAATGACTGGTGGCCTTCCAGCTACCACAGAACTCCTGTACTTCATCCACTGTCGGTCTCCCTCCATCACCACCAGCATCTCCAAAGGGACCTGGTACTTGGTCAGTGGACAAGGGAACCTCAGATTCAGGGTTCTCAATGGCTACAAGGTTGGGGGGGGGGGGGGGGGGGGGGGGGGCAGCTCCTCACTGTCAGAATCTGATTCCTGACTTTCAGACTCAGACTCATTGTCAGAATAAAAATAAAAAAATCTCCAGAATTTCCACATTTGTGAGTTGTCTCCTTTTGAAAGACATTGCTAATGCTACAGCTTAGCTCACTAGCTACATACATAAACAACAACACTGAATGGCTCAGAGTGAGAGGGGATGTGATTGACTGCCGGCATGCGTCACTTGTATCAATAAATCACCATCAGAAAATGTTTTGTGAGGTAATTATTTGTGTATTTACTGTTTTATTCACATGTTTTCAATTCTGGGTGACAAATCATGCATTCCGATTCTTGCATAGATTGTAATGGGCACATATTATGTGTGTAAAATACTTATTTGAAGGTTATACTGATTATGATGAGCTAAGCTAATTCCAGCTATGTGTATGGAGCCATGTTTGTTGACATACAATGCATTCTGGGTTTCACGTAATCATCCGTTTGACCAAAGATGTTATAACAAAATGAGGTGAGTAAGAGTTCACTCATTTTTTGAGGACTTCCGGAAATGAATGGTGGGATGTGAACGACGGTAGATGACACACCCCTTCAACACTATAAACAGACCGAAATCATCTTGTCTTTTATTATCTTCGGTTTCTGTGAGGGGAAAAAATGCATGGCTGCGCGCTGAAACTAATCGTCGGATTACTGTCGATTTCTAGAAAGTGTTTTACCTAATTATTTCGATCAATGGTGAGCTCACCCCGTGATGTGATTAATTATACATAGTAATTGCAATTAGCTAATTCATATTGTAGTTTACGTCAGCCGAGAGTTAGAAAATATGACTGCTTGTGTTGGGTCAATCTTTCTTCAGTTAGCGCTACGACAAATGTAGCCTACATTTTTTCCGGTTAGGATGATTGTGTTGTGATATATATATATATATATATATATATATATATATAATATATATTTCTGTGAATATCTGAACCATTTGCATCCAAAAATAAACTGCTCACATTCTGGAGATAAACTTTGTATGGACTGTGTGTGTGTTTTTGTGTAAATAGTTTCTGAAAAAAGTGTGTCCAGCTCAAATACTGATTGTTGCGTCATTGTAAACTGTCCGTTCTAAATGAGTGTTCTAAAATAGGCTTCTAAATGAGTGTTCTAAATGAGGGTTCGAATTTAGTGTTCTAAAAGAGGGTTCTAAACGAGTGTTCTATAGAGTGTTCTAAAAGAGCGTTCTAAATGAGGGTTCTAAAAGCGTTCTAAATGAGTGTTCTAAATTAGCGTTCTAAAAGAGGGTTCTAAACGAGCGTTGTAAATCAGCGTTCTAAACGAGCGTTCTAAATGAGTGTTCTAAATGAGTGTTCTAAATGAGCGTTCTAAAGAGCGTTCTAAATGAGCGTTCTAAATTAGCGTTCTAAATGAGGGTTCTAAAGGAGGGTTCTAAATGAGGGTTCTAAAGGAGGGTTCTAAAAGAGCGTTCTAAATGAGCGTTGTAAATGAGTGTTCTAATTGAGCGTTGTAAAGAGCGTTCTAAAGAGCGTTCTAAATGAGCGTTGTAAATGAGGGTTCTAAAAGAGTGTTGTAAATGAGCGTTGTAAATGAGGGTTCTAAAAGAGTGTTGTAAATGAGCGTTGTAAATGAGTGTTTTAAATGAGCGTTCTAAATGAGTGTTCTAAATGAGGGTTCTAAATGAGCGTTGTAAATGAGTGTTCTAAAAGAGTGTTAGGCTATATAGTGCACTATGTTTGACCAAGGTCCACAGTTAATTGTAGTGCACAATTTAGTGTTCTAATCACACGGCGCTTCAGGGACCACTGTAGAACGATCACACCCCGTGTGACAGGCAGACAGGTTAGGGTTAGGAGGTGATTCTGAACAGACAGACAGACAGACAGGTTAGAGTTAGGAGGTGTTACTGTACAGAGAGACAGACAGACAGACAGACAGACAGGTTAGAGTTAGGAGGTGTTACTGAACAGACAGACAGAGAGGTTAGGAGGTGTCAATAGACAGACAGACAGACAGAGAGACAGGTTAGGAGGTGTCACTAGACAGACAGACAGACAGGTTAGGGTTAGGAGGTGTTACTGAACAGACAGACAGACAGAGAGACAGACAGACAGAGAGACAGACAGACAGACAGACAGACAGACAGACAGACAGACAGACAGACAGACAGACAGACAGACATGTTAGGGTTAGGAGGTGTTACTGAACAGACAGACAGACAGGTTAGAGTTAGGAGGTGTTACTAGACAGACAGACAGGTTAGAGTTAGGATGTGTTACTAGACAGACAGACAGACAGACAGGTTAGAGTTAGGAGGTGTTACTGAACAGACAGACAGACAGACAGACAGACAGGTTAGAGTTAGGAGGTGTTAATGTACAGACAGACAGACAGGTTAGGGTTAGGAGGTGTTACTGAAAAGACAGACAGACAGACAGGTTAGGAGGTGTTACTATACAGACAGACAGACAGACAGACAGACAGGTTAGGGTTAGGAGGTGTTACTGAACAGACAGACAGACAGACAGACAGGTTAGGGTTAGGGTTAGGGTTAGGAGGTGTTACTGAACAGACAGACAGACAGACAGACAGGTTAGGGTTAGGAGGTGTTACTGACCAGACAGACAGAGAGGTTAGGGTTAGGAGGTGTTACTGAACAGACAGACAGACAGACAGACAGGTTAGGGGTGTTACTGTACAGACAGACACAGACAGACAGGTTAGGAGGTGTTACTGAACAGACAGACAGACAGACAGACAGACAGACAGACAGACAGACGAGGTGTTACTGTACAGACAGACAGATAGACAGGTTAGGAGGTGTTACTGAACAGACAGACAGACAGACAGACAGACAGACAGACAGACAGATGTAACATCCTAATTCAACTGCAGGGTTTAGCTCCGTCCCTGCTCTAACTCAACCACGGTCCCGGTGAAGAGTATCTGAACCAGGCATGTTAAAGGTAAGTGAATATTTCTAATGCTATTTATGCGTTTAGATGACTCCAAGATGGCCGGTGTCTATAATTGCCTGCTGTTTTTTTCTGAGCACAGTACTCAGATTATTGCAAAGTGTGCTCTCCCAGTAAAGTTATTTTGAAATCTGTCAATGCGATTGCATTCAGGAGATTATAATCTATAAATCTTTGAATAACAGTTTAGTATTTTATCAACGTTTATAATAAGTAATTTTGTAATTTGTTGTGCTGATTCACCGGCATTTTTGGAGGCAAAATATTTTCTGAACATCACACGCCATTGTAAAATGCTGTTTTTGGATATAAATATGAACTTGATAGAACAAACAATGCATGTATTGTCTAACATAATGTCCTAGGAGTGTCATCTGATGGAGATTTTCAAAGGTTAGTGCATAATTTTAGCTGGTTTTCTGCTTTTGGTGACGCCTGTTCTTGCATTGAAAATGGCTGTGTGTAATGTTTTGTCTATGTACTGTCCTAACATAATCTAACTTTATGCTTTCGCCGTAAAGCCTTTTTGAAATCGGACAACGTGGTTGGATTAAGGAGATGTTTATCTATAAAATGGTGTAAAATTGTTGTATGTTTGAGAAATTTGAATTATGACATTTTGTTGTTTTCAAATTTGGCGCTCTGATATCCTCTTACATCTAGACGTTCCGCTAGCGGAACACCTGCTCCAATATCCAATGATGGGCGTGGCGCGAAATACAAATTCCTCTAAAATCCGAAAACTTCAATTTTTCAAACATATGACTATTTTACAGCATTTTAAAGACAAGACTCTCGTTAATCTAACCACACTGTCCAATTTCAAAAAGGCTTTACAACGAAAGCAAAACATTAGATTATGTCAGCAGAGTACCCAGCCAGAAATAATCAGACACCCATTTTTCAAGCTAGCATATAATGTCACAAAAAACAAAACCACAGCTAAATGCAGCACTAACCTTTGATGATCTTCATCAGATGACAACCCTAGGACATTATGTTATACAATGCATGCATGTTTTGTTCAATCAAGTTCATATTTATATCAAAAACCAGCTTTTTTACATTAGCATGTGACGTTCAGAACTAGCATACCCCCTCGCAAACATCTGGTGAATTTACTAAATTACTCACGATAAACGTTCACAAAAAACATAACAATTATTTTAAGAATTATAGATACAGAACTCCTCTATGCACTCGATATGTCCGATTTTAAAATAGCTTTTCGGTGAAAGCACATTTTGCAATATTCTCAGTAGATAGCCCAGCCATCACGGCTAGCCATTTAGACACCGACCAAGTTTAGCCCTGATCAAACTCCGATTTACTATTACAAAAGTTTCATTACCTTTGTTGTCTTCATCAGAATGCACTCCCAGGACTGCTACTTCAATAACAAATGTTGGTTTGGTCCAAAATAATCCATCGTTATATCCGAATAGCGGCGTTTTGTTTGTGCGTTCCAGACACTATCCGAAATGGTAAATCAGGGTCACGAGCATGGCGCAATTCGTGACAAAAGATTTCTAAATATTCCATTACCGTACTTCGAAGCATGTCAACCGCTGTTTAAAATCTATTTTTATGCCATTTTTCTCGTAAAAAAGCGATAATATTCCGACCGGGAATCTCCGTTTAGCTAAACAGAGGAAAGAAAACAAAGCTTTCGGTCGACGCGGGCACGAGCCTGAGTCTCACAGTACTGTAACCAGCCACTACCCAAACGCGCTACTTTGTTTCAACCAGAGCCTGCAAAGCCACGATTCAGCATTTTGCCGCCTCTGAGAGTCCATGTGAGCCGTAGAAAGTGTCACGTAAGAGCAGAGATCCCCTGTAATTGATAGAGATAATCAACAAGGCCAAGAAATGGTCAGACAGGGTACTTCCTGTACAGAATCTTCTCAGGTTTTGGCCTGCCAAATGAGTTCTGTTATACTCACAGACACCATTCAAACAGTTTTAGAAACTTTTGAGTGTTTTCTATCCAAAGCTAATAATTATATGCATATTCTAGTTTCTGGGCAGGAGTACTAATCAGATTAAATCGGGTACGTTTTTTATCCGTCCGTGAAAATACTGCCCCCTACCCCCATCAGGTTAAGAAATCATGTAAAGCGCAAAGCCTTATTATTATATTGCCAAACAGCTTAAAACAGATTTACGTCAACTTCTACAGATGTCAGTGGGGAAATGATTTATGTCTCTCTCATGGTTCTGAACTCTCTGCTGGAGTTACCACTCTAATGAATCAGTTCAATGGTTTCTGTCTCTCTCATGGTTCTGAACTCTCTGCTGGAGTTACCACTCTAATGAATCAGTTCAATGGTTTCTGTCTCTCTCATGGTTCTGAACTCTCTGCTGGAGTTACCACTCTAATGAATCATTTCAATGGTGTCTTGTCATCAACTGTAACAACATCATCATTATTACCAACATTTATTGGTTCAATTCCAAACTTGAAAAGGATCAGTGACTTGAATCTTTGGAAAAGCCTATTCTCCATTGGCTAACCAAGTTCCTTAATGCTTTACTTATAGTAGGTGGGGATTTATTTATTTCTCTGAATCATTTAATTGACAGTTTATGTAAAGGTTTGATATTATTCATGTTTGGAGAGTAAATTTTCCTAATGACTAGTCTTCCACTTGGAGTAACTAGACCCGGTCCAGACAATCACCACAGATCTTTGGTTGGTGTCTAAATGTTTTGATAAACAGGCTATTTCTGTTAACATCCTGGTCACTCCCCTTACTGACCATAGAGCTGTTTATATTGACATTACACTGTTTATCTCTGATAATGGCCCTTACTGATCATAGAGCTGTTTATATTGACATTACACTGTTTATCTCTGATAATGGCCCTTACTGACCATAGAGCTGTTTATATTGACATTACACTGTTTATCTCTGATAATGTCCCTTACTGACCATAGAGCTGTTTATATTGACATTACACTGTTTATCTCTGATAATGGCCCTGGCAGAGCATCCTATTGGAAGATTAATAGCTCTATTAAAACATGAGTTGGTCCAGATGGAGATAAACAATGTAATTACACACTTCTGGAACAACGCTATAAATAACAATTCATACAGTAATAACTGGGAGCTTTTTAAATATGAGGTTGGAAAATATGCAAGTAAACATGGGAGTATTGTTGCCAAGACCAGGAGAGCTGAAGAAGAAAGTGTTATTACAAAGATCACCTGTCTTGTTCAAAAGCCTGTTGAAACTGTTTCAGAGGAGGATAAATCTGTTCTGTTTGATCTACAACACCAGTTGGATGATATTTATAGACTGAAAGCAGACGGAACCTTTGTCACATGTAGGTAGAAATGGCTAGAGGAGGGTGGACAAAATTCAGGTTTAAAAAATAGCACTCTAAAAATAATACAATTTAGCAATGAAATATGACTGGTCTCATCACTGATGACCCCACATTAATCTCCATCTTTAGTTCAACTTCTACAGTATTGTGAGGTGTCCTCAACTCTTTGTTTTGATTGTCTGGGGGATGTGAAATCAGTTGGTGAGGCTGACAGGGAACAGTGTGACGACCCTACTATAGTTGAACACATCATTTATTCTATTGAACAACTTAAAATAATATGTCTCCTGGGACTGATGGTGTATCTGCTGAGTTTAACAAAACTGTTTCTGTTGGAGGTCTCCTGGGACTGATGGTGTATCTGCTGAGTTTAACATAACTGTTTCTGTTGGAGGTCTCCTGGGACTGATGGTGTATCTGCTGAGTTTAACACAACTGTTTCTGTTGGAGGTCTCCTGGGACTGATGGTGTATCTGCTGAGTTTAACATAACTGTTTCTGTTGGAGGTCTCCTGGGACTGATGGTGTATCTGCTGAGTTTAACACAACTGTTTCTGTTGGAGGTCTCCTGGGACTGATGGTGTATCTGCTGAGTTTAACACAACTGTTTCTGTTGGAGGTCTCCTGGGACTGATGGTGTATCTGCTGAGTTTAACACAACTGTTTCTGTTGAAGGTCTCCTGGGACTGATGGTGTATCTGCTGAGTTTAACATAACTGTTTCTGTTGGAGGTCTCCTGGGACTGATGGTGTATCTGCTGAGTTTAACACAACTGTTTCTGTTGGAGGTCTCCTGGGACTGATGGTGTATCTGCTGAGTTTAACACAACTGTTTCTGTTGGAGGTCTCCTGGGACTGATGGTGTATCTGCTGAGTTTAACAGCACTGTTTCTGTTGGAGGTCTCCTGGGACTGATGGTGTATCTGCTGAGTTTAACACAACTGTTTCTGTTGGAGGTCTCCTGGGACTGATGGTGTATCTGCTGAGTTTAACACAACTGTTTCTGTTGGAGGTCTCCTGGGACTGATGGTGTATCTGCTGAGTTTAACAGAACTGTTTCTGTTGGAGGTCTCCTGGGACTGATGGTGTATCTGCTGAGTTTAACACAACTGTTTCTGTTGGAGGTCTCCTGGGACTGATGGTGTATCTGCTGAGTTTAACACAACTGTTTCTGTTGGAGGTCTCCTGGGACTGATGGTGTATCTGCTGAGTTTAACACAACTGTTTCTGTTGGAGGTCTCCTGGGACTGATGGTGTATCTGCTGAGTTTAACAGAACTGTTTCTGTTGGAGGTCTCCTGGGACTGATGGTGTATCTGCTGAGTTTAACAGAACTCTTTCTGTTGGAGGTCTCCTGGGACTGATGGTGTATCTGCTGAGTTTAACAGAACTGTTTCTGTTGGAGGTCTCCTGGGACTGATGGTGTATCTGCTGAGTTTAACACAACTGTTTCTGTTGGAGGTCTCCTGGGACTGATGGTGTATCTGCTGAGTTTAACAGCACTGTTTCTGTTGGAGGTCTCCTGGGACTGATGGTGTATCTGCTGAGTTTAACACAACTGTTTCTCAACAGTTGGTATCTTTTCTGTTGGAGGTCTTTTCTGAAAGCATTGTAAATAATGCTCTCCCTCCCAGTTTGACTCAAGCTCTGACTACATTAATACCTGACCCCAAGAAAGACCTGTAAATGTATTAAACTGTGATAGAGGTTCACTCTGTAAATGTATTAAACTGTTATAGAGGATCACTCTGTAAATGTATTAAACTGTGATAGAGGATCACTTTGTAAATGTATTAAACTGCGATAGATGATCACTCTGTAAATGTATTAAACTGTGATAGAGGATCACTTTGTAAATGTATTAAACTGTGATAGAGGATCACTTTGTAAATGTATTAAACTGTGATAGAAGATCACTCTGTAAATGTATTAAACTGAGATAGAGGATCACTCTGTAAATGTAGCATAAAAATTGATTTTAACCTGTTGGGTCTAGGGGGCAGCATTTGCACGTCTGGATAAAAAAAATGTACCCGATTTAATCTGGTTACTAATCCTACCCAGTAACTAGAATATGCATATACTTATTATATATGGATAGAAAACACTCTAAAGTTTCTAAAACTGTTTGAATGGTGTCTGTGAGTATAACAGAACTAATTTGGCAGGCAAAACCCTGAGACATTTTCTGACAGGAAGTGGATACCTGATGTGTTGTATTACCTTTAAACCTATCCCATTGAAAAACACAGGGGCTGAGGAATATTTTGGCACTTCCTATTGCTTCCACTAGATGTCACCAGCCTTTACAAAGTGTTTTGAGTCTTCTGGAGGGAGATCTGACCGAACAAGAGCCATGGAACGATGATGTCCCATTAGACACCTGGCGCGCGAGTTGATGTTGGGTACCCTCGTTCCAATACGTTATAAAAGAGTATGCATTCGTCCACCTTGAATATTATTCATGTTCTGGTTAAAAAAGGCCCTAATGATTTATGCTATACAACGTTTGACATGTTTGAACGAACGGAAATATATTTTTTCCCCTCGTTCATGACGAGAAGTCCGGCTGGCTTACATCATGTGCAAACGAGACGGAGATTTTTGGACATAAATGATGAGCTTTTTTGAACAAAACTACATTCGTTATGGACCTGTGATACCTGGAAGTGACATCTGATGAAGAGAATCAAAGGTAATGGATTATTTACATAGTATTTTCGATTTTAGATCTCCCCAACATGACGTCTAGTCTGTATCGCAACGCGTATTTTTCTGGGCGCAGTGCTCAGATTATTGCAAAGTGTGATTTCCCAGTAAGGTTATTTTTAAATCTGGCAAGTTGATTGCGTTCAAAAGATGTAAATCTATAATTCTTTAAATGACAATATAATATTTTACCAATGTTTTCTAATTTTAATTATTTAATTTGTGACGCTGACTTGACTGCCGGTTATTGGAGGGAAACGATTTCCTCAACATCAATGCCATAGTAAAACGCTGTTTTTGGATATAAATATGAACTTGATAGAACTAAAAATGCATGCATTGTCTAACATAATGTCCTAGGAGTGTCATCTGATGGAGATTGTAAAAGGTTAGTGCATCATTTTAGCTGGTTTTATGGTTTTGGTGACCCTGTCTTTGACTTGACAAAACATTACACACAACTCTTGTAAATGTACTGTCCTAACATACTCTAAATTTATGCTTTCGCCGTAAAACCTTTTTGAAATCGTAAAACGTGGTTAGATTAAGGAGATGTTTATCTTTCAAATGGTGTAACATAGTTGTATTTTTGAAAAATTTGAATTTTGACATTTATTTGGATTCAAATTTGCCGCTCTTGAAATGCACCTGCTGTTGATGGAGTGCACCACGGGTGGCACGCTAGCGTCCCACCTAGCCCCAAGAGGCAACAAATTCTTATTTACAATGATGGCCCAGGGGCGAAAATCTGATATCAACTTTGGAGGGGACAATTACATTACATTTTCTCAAGAGCAATTCCTGAGGGGACACCAAAAGTAGTGCTGTAACACATAGCCTACGTTTAATATGGTAAATGTATATTGAGGAACCAAAGAAATAAGGTGTTTGCCGTACTCCTAACTACCGGTACCCAAAACTACACAACTAATCACAACAGCAATACCATTGCCTTTAACACATCTTAGTTCAGTCACCAGTTTAAGTTGAGAGTGGGGGTATCCATGGCATTTTCCAATTATGTTCCTATTTTACAAGTAAAAAAAATTGAGAACCTTTCATAATGTTGCCAAACAAAGACTCAACAAACTTACCTGAGACTCCCTGTCTCTGCCAGTCTGTCCCTGCATATCTGTCCCCAACTCTGCTGTCTGTGTGCCATCTGTTGCCTGCTCTGCCTAATGACATCATTGTGAAACATTTCCATTAGAATTTCATTTCTTTCTTATGAACATTTTATCAACTAGTCTTTGAGATATTAGGCTACGAGGGTTCTTACTTTGCGTTTTGGTGTACTGAAAAATACTCTGATGTCCGTCTTTTTTCTGCCATTTTTCTGCCATTTTTCTACCTGGTTGGCTACACACACACAGTATGTAGGTTATTTACAGTAGGAGATGGGCTTCTATCATCTTATCTTCTATCATTCTATATGGGCTTCGATCTAAAAGGTAGCTAGCAAATGTGAAACGGATTGCAGTGACAAGAGTTGACAGCTGTATGAGTTCACCATTTACACAACATATGCTGCAACCTTTTGTAATTTTAATCGTTTGTTTCATATTGGCTGGCTTCTAACAATAGCTGAATTTGCAAAGCTAGCGAGCACCAATTCAGTGGTGTTTGCTATAATCTTTGCTACCCAGGTTAAATAAAGGTGAAATAAAATATATTAATAAAAGTTCCCTTGCGACAATTTAGCTTTTGCAACGAGACCATTAAATATATTTAAAACAATGGTAGAAGAGAGTGAAGTTCTGTTCAGTTTATCGCTAACCTTATCACAGGGACTTTGAAGCACTAACTTACATGCATGCTGATCTTGGAATAAATTGACGATAGCAAAGATTCCATCTTTGACGACGCCACATACATGGAATAGGTACTAGCTAGCTTAATAGTTAATATTTGCGCGCTAGCTCTGCATATTCAGCTAGTGTGTGTGCGCGATTGACTGGATTAACCTCACGTCAGTTACGTGTATTGAGTGCCTTTCAGACAGTAGATACGACCTCTACGTTACCTCGCAAGCTAAGGAACTGGCAGTGGATCAAACCATTGTGAGGCAAAGGGTGGGGGGGGTCGCAATCTTTTGAAACTTAAAAACAAGCTATTAAGTGTCTATAATCAGCACAATTGCTTTCATTGCATATTATTAATATTATTTAAATTACATAGTTATGTTTCAGTGATATATTGGGGGGGACAAATCATATTTTTCCCAGGATGGGGGGGTTGTGTCCCCCCCGTCCCCCCCGGCATTTCCGCCCCTGTGATGGCCTACCGGGGAACAGTGGGTAACCTGCCTTGTTCAGGGGCAGAACAACCGAATTTTACCTTGTCAGCTTGGAGATTCGATGCAGCAACATTTCAGTTACTAGCCCAATACTCTAACAACTAGGCTACCTGCCACCCCCATTAAAAGTGTGTGGTTGTTAACAAGTGTTAAAAAAAACTGTACATATAGGCATACAACTACAATTAAAACATATATATTAATAAAGACACTGTATATTCATAACGCTAGCAAAACTTATTTTAGATTGTTGTTGCAAAGGCTTCTGTTAATTTCACCCAAAAATGTGGGTCTTTTCTCATGAAGTCAAAATAAAATCTGCTACAATACTTTTTGTAAATATTTGCAGGTATTGAGTGTGAGATTTTGTTGCCTGAGATGTCTGTCTGTTTAGTGCTGCATGCTTGATATTGCTGACCCCTTATTGGGAGGTGGCTTACTAGTTTGTATATTGTACTGATTCATATGGATACCTGTCCATACATTGTCTGTAAAAGTGTATAAAAACAGAAAAGCATATAACTGTAGCTATGTGGTCTTTACTTGAGTGTGTTTCAGCAGGGTGAGGTCAGAGAGATGCTTCCAAGTCACTGTTTTTCTGAACTCATAAAATCCTTTACACAATCTGATGGGATGGATGTTCAACCCCATTAAAATGACCATAAGGTCAATATAGAACCTTTAAGTTAAGACCTCACAGATCTGTTCATGGCAAAGCAGTTCAATGAATGATACTAATTGATTCTGTGACAGTATTCATAAAGAGTAGGACAGCTGATCTAGGATCAGTTAAGTATTTTAGATCATAATGTATTAGATTACATGGAGTGGGGGACCTGATCCTAGATCATAATGAATCAGATTACATGGAGAGGGGGAACCTGATCCTAGATCATAATGAATCAGATTACATGGAGAGGGGGGACCTGATCCTAGATCATAATGAATCAGATTACATGGAGAGGGGGGACCTGATCCTAGATCATAATGAATCAGATTACATGGAAAGGAGGACCTGATCCTAGATCATAATGAATCAGATTACATGGAGAGGGGGGACCTGATCCTAGATCATAATGAATCAGATTACATGGAGAGGGGGAACCTGATCCTAGATTATAATGAATCAGATTACACGGAGAGGGGGGACCTGATCCTATATCATAATGAATCAGATTACATGGAGAGGGGGGACCTGATCCTAGATCATAATGAATCAGATTACATGGAGAGGGGGACCTGATCCTAGATCATAATGAATCAGATTACATGGAGAGGAGGGACCTGATCCTAGATCATAATGAATCAGATTACATGGAGAGGGGGACCTGATCCTAGATCATAATGAATCAGATTACATGGAGAGGAGGGGACCTGATCCTAGATCATAATGAATCAGATTACATGGAGAGGAGGGACCTGATCCTAGATCATAATGAATCAGATTACATGGAGAGGGGGGACCTGATCCTATATCATAATGAATCAGATTACATGGAGAGGAGGGACCTGATCCTAGATCATAATGAATCAGATTACATGGAGAGGGGGGTTATGAGAGAACTCCCACATCATAGCTTATCTTTATTCAACCTGCCATCTACCCACCTGGGGACTGAGGGTTATGAGAGAACCCCCACATCACTAGCTTCTCTTTATTCAACCTGCCATCTACCCACCTGGGGACTGAGGGTTATGAGAGAACCCCCCCACATCACTAGCTTCTCTTTATTCAACCTGCCATCTACCCACCTGGGGACTGAGGGTTATGAGAGAACCCCCCCACATCACTAGCTTCTCTATATACAACCTGCCATCTACCCACCTGGGGACTGAGGGTTATGAGAGAACCCCCACATCACTAGCTTCTCTTTATTCAACCTGCCATCTACCCACCTGGGGACTGAGGGTTATGAGAGAACCCCCACATCACTAGCTTCTCTTTATTCAACCTGCCATCTACCCACCTGGGGACTGAGGGTTATGAGAGAACCCCCACATCACTAGCTTCTCTTTATTCAACCTGCCATCTACCCACCTGGGGACTGAGGGTTATGAGAGAACCCCCACATCACTAGCTTCTCTTTATTCAACCTGCCATCTACCCACCTGGGGACTGAGGGTTATGAGAGAACCCCCACATCACTAGCTTCTCTTTATTCAACCTGCCATCTACCCACCTGGGGACTGAGGGTTATGAGAGAACCCCCACATCACTAGCTTCTCTTTATTCAACCTGCCATCTACCCAACTGGGGACTGAGGGTTATGAGAGAACCCCCACATCACTAGCTTGCAGGTTCTGCAGCCTTGTAAAGATAAGGAGGGGACGACTAGGAAGCAGGTTGGCATTTATTGTCATGAATCTTGCCCTGGAGGCAGTTCAGCAAAATATTCACTAGCTTGCACAGGCACAAAGTAATATAATCCGATTTTAATCCTAACCTCAACCACACTGCTAATCCTTCCCTTAAATTAAGACCATAAAACAACATTTTCCACAGCCAATTCTGACTTTGCAGCTGACATATCTAGAGGAAATCGCACAGTTCTGCCTCCAGGTCAAGATTCATGACAAACGTCAACATGAGACAGGGAGAAGCAATGTAAAAATCAATAACAAAACTGTTTCCACTATTAACATGCTTTTTCTTGTTTCAAGTATGTTTTATTATGAAAAGTACAATATATCCATGTATACTTGTTCAACTATGGAGCGTATGTCCACATATAATTGTACAATTAGTTTTTCCAACATAAAAGACAAGAAATGATCACATTGGTATTTTAACAGTGTTATTGTAAGAGTTTAAATGTTTAAACAGAGGATACATCTAAAACAGGATAAAACAAGTGCGGTATGTTGTGAGAATGTTACTTTAACGTCGACTCATAACGTCACACTATAACTTCATGGGAGTCTTGTGGAAAGACTAACGGTGTTATTGTAAGAGGTCATGGGTCAAGGTCCTCACAATTATAGGAAGATGCGCATGTGTGTGTGTGAGAGTGTGTCCTGTGTGTGTATGTGTCCTGTTTGTGTGTGTGTGTGTGTGTGTGTGTGTGTGTCCAGTGTGTGTGAGTCCAGTGTGTGTCCAGTGTGTGTGAGTCCAGTGTGTGTGTGTGTGTGTCCAGTGTGTGTGTGTGTGTGTGTGAGTCCAGTGTGTGTGTGTTTGTTTGTCTAGTGTGTGTGTGTGTGTGTGTGTGTGTGTGTTTGTCCAGTGTGTGTGTGTGTGTGTGTGTGTGTGTGTGTGTGTGTGTTTGTCCAGTGTGTGTGTGTGTGTGTGTGTGTGTGTGTGTGTGTGTGTTTGTTTTTGTCCAGTGTGTGTGTGTTTGTCCAGTGTGTGTGTGTGTGTGTGTTTGTCCAGTGTGTTTGTCCAGTGTGTGTGTGTTTGTCCAGTGTGTGTGTGTGTGTGTTTGTCCAGTGTGTGTGTGTGTGTGTTTGTCCAGTGTGTGTGTGTGTGTGTGTGTTTGTCCAGTGTTTGTGTGTGTGTGTCCAGTGTGTGTGTGTGTGTGTCCAGTGTGTGTGTGTGTGTGTGTCCAGTGTGTGTGTGTGTGTGTGTCCAGTGTGTGTGAGTCCAGGGTGTGTGAGTCCAGTGTGTGTGTGTTTGTCCAGTGTGTGTGTGTGTTTGTCCAGTGTGTGTGTGTGTTTGTCCAGTGTGTGTGTGTGTGTATGTGTGTTTGTCCAGTGTGTGTGTGTGTGTGTGTGTGTCCAGTGTGTGTGTGTGTGTGTGTCCAGTGTGTGTGTGTGTGTGTCCAGTGTGCGTGTGTGTGTATTTTTGTTTGACCAGTGTGTGTGTGTGTGTGTGTGTCCAGTGTGTGTGTGTCCAGTGTGTGTGTGTGTGTGTGCCCAGTGTGTGTGTGTGTGTGTGTGTCCAGTGTGTGTGTGTGTGTGTGTGTGTGTGTGTCCAGTGTGTGTGTGTGTGTGTGTATGTGTGTGAGTGTGTGTGTGTTTTCGTTTGTCCAGTGTGTGTGTGTGTGTGTGTGTGTAAGTGTGTGTGTGTGTCCAGTGTGTGTGTGTGTGTGTGTGTATGTTTTTGTCCAGTGTGTGTGTGTGTGTGTGTGTGTGTGTTATTGTGTGTCCGGTGTGTGTGTTGAGTGTGTGTGTCCATTTTGTGTCCAGTTTGTGTGTGTTCAGTGTGTGTTCAGTGTGTGTTCAGTGTGTGTGTGTGTGTGTGTGTGTGTGTGTGTGTGTGTGTGTGTCCAGTTATTATTTCAGGGACACTGAAGAGCCATCATCATAAACCCCAAACCCAGACACAGAGACCACCGGACGCTGAGGCACCACAACCCCAAAGATGAAACCCTGGATAGAGGGGCTCAGTGAATGTGGAGGTGAATGTGATCAGGTGGGTCAGTGTGTCAGAGGAGGCTCTATAGAAGGACAGAGTGCCGTCTGACCAGTCCAGATACACTCCTACTCTGTGGGGGCTGGAGGAGGGGACGTCTATGGTAGTGGAGTTATTATTATACCAGCTGGAGGAGGGGACGTCTATGGTAGTGGAGTTATTATTATACCAGCTGGAGGAGGGGACGTCTATGGTAGTGGAGTTATTATTATACCAGCTGGAGGAGGGGACGTCTATGGTAGTGGAGTTATTATTATACCAGCTGGAGGAGGGGACGTCTATGGTAGTGGAGTTATTATTATACCAGCTGGAGGAGGGGACGTCTATGGTAGTGGAGTTATTATTATACCAGCTGGAGGAGGGGACGTCTATGGTAGTGGAGTTATTATTATGCCAGCTGGAGGAGGGGACGTCTATGGTAGTGGAGTTATTATTATACCAGCTGGAGGAGGGGACGTCTATGGTAGTGGAGTTATTATTATACCAGCTGGAGGAGGGGACGTCTATGGTAGTGGAGTTATTATTATACCAGCTGGAGGAGGGGACGTCTATGGTAGTGGAGTTATTATTATACCAGCTGGAGGAGGGGACGTCTATGATAGTGGAGTTATTATTATACCAGCTGGAGGAGGGGACGTCTATGGTAGTGGAGTTATTATTATACCAGCTGGAGGAGGGGACGTCTATGGTAGTGGAGTTATTATTATACCAGCTGGAGGAGGGGACGTCTATGGTAGTGGAGTTATTATTATACCAGCTGGAGGAGGGGACGTCTATGGTAGTGGAGTTATTATTATACCAGCTGGAGGAGGGGACGTCTATGGTAGTGGAGTTATTATTATACCAGCTGGAGGAGGGGACGTCTATGGTAGTGGAGTTATTATTATACCAGCTGGAGGAGGGGACGTCTATGGTAGTGGAGTTATTATTATACCAGCTGGAGGAGGGGACGTCTATGGTAGTGGAGTTATTATTATACCAGCTGGAGGAGGGGACGTCTATGGTAGTGGAGTTATTATTATACCAGCTGGAGGAGGGGACGTCTATGGTAGTGGAGTTATTATTATACCAGCTGGAGGAGGGGACGTCTATGGTAGTGGAGTTATTATTATACCAGCTGGAGGAGGGGACGTCTATGGTAGTGGAGTTATTATTATACCAGCTGGAGGAGGGGACGTCTATGGTAGTGGAGTTATTATTATACCAGCTGGAGGAGGGGACGTCTATGGTAGTGGAGTTATTATTATACCAGCTGGAGGAGGGGACGTCTATGGTAGTGGAGTTATTATTATACCAGCTGGAGGAGGGGACGTCTATGGTAGTGGAGTTATTATTATACCAGCTGGAGGAGGGGACGTCTATGGTAGTGGAGTTATTATTATACCAGCTGGAGGAGGGGACGTCTATGGTAGTGGGATTATTATTATACCAGCTGGAGGAGGGGACGTCTATGGTAGTGGGATTATTATTATACCAGCTGGAGGAGGGGACGTCTATGGTAGTGGAGTTATTATTATACCAGCTGGAGGAGGGGACGTCTATGGTAGTGGAGTTATTATTATACCAGCTGGAGGAGGGGACGTCTATGGTAGTGGAGTTATTATTATGCCAGCTGGAGGAGGGGACGTCTATGGTAGTGGAGTTATTATTATACCAGCTGGAGGAGGGGACGTCTATGGTAGTGGAGTTATTATTATACCAGCTGGAGGAGGGGACGTCTATGGTAGTGGAGTTATTATTATACCAGCTGGAGGAGGGGACGTCTATGGTAGTGGAGTTATTATTATACCAGCTGGAGGAGGGGACGTCTATGGTAGTGGAGTTATTATTATACCAGCTGGAGGAGGGGACGTCTATGGTAGTGGAGTTATTATTATACCAGCTGGAGGAGGGGACGTCTATGGTAGTGGAGTTATTATTATACCAGCTGGAGGAGGGGACGTCTATGGTAGTGGAGTTATTATTATACCAGCTGGAGGAGGGGACGTCTATGGTAGTGGAGTTATTATTATACCAGCTGGAGGAGGGGACGTCTATGGTAGTGGAGTTATTATTATACCAGCTGGAGGAGGGGACGTCTATGGTAGTGGAGTTATTATTATACCAGCTGGAGGAGGGGACGTCTATGGTAGTGGAGTTATTATTATACCAGCTGGAGGAGGGGACGTCTATGGTAGTGGAGTTATTATTATACCAGCTGGAGGAGGGGACGTCTATGGTAGTGGAGTTATTATTATACCAGCTGGAGGAGGGGACGTCTATGGTAGTGGAGTTATTATTATACCAGCTGGAGGAGGGGACGTCTATGGTAGTGGAGTTATTATTATACCAGCTGGAGGAGGGGACGTCTATGGTAGTGGAGTTATTATTATACCAGCTGGAGGAGGGGACGTCTATGGTAGTGGAGTTATTATTATACCAGCTGGAGGAGGGGACGTCTATGGTAGTGGAGTTATTATTATGCCAGCTGGAGGAGGGGACGTCTATGGTAGTGGAGTTATTATTATACCAGCTGGAGGAGGGGACGTCTATGGTAGTGGAGTTATTATTATGCCAGGCAGAGTAACTGTAGTCAGAGCAGAACAGACTCCAGGACTTGTCATTACATCCAAGACAACAGTCATCACCCCTTCCTCTCCTGCTGATTCCTTTATATGTCACTCCTATAACAGCCCCCCCACTCCACTCTACCTCCCAGTAACAGCACCCAGTCAGACCCTCTCTACACAACACCTGTCTACAGCCCTCAAATCTCTCTGGGTGATCAGGATACGGCTGCTCCTCTCTCCTACATGTCACCTTTCTGTTCTCCTCAGACAGAGAGAGGAATCTGTTTACTGTGTTTAGGTCCAGTGTGAGATCACAGACATCTGATGGATGAAACCAGACACAATATTAGAAATCATCATCATTCACATTAGAATGTTAACTCACTTTTCACTAATTCATTTAATGTAGATGTTTCTAGGTATCGAAAGGAGAAGTTAAGGTAACTTGAGACTTGTTGAATGATCATATGTTATACTGTATGGTAATATAATACACACTTATTCACAATAATTACACACACACACACACACACACACACACACACTGTCATATCAACTCTTTGTAAACGTTGGTGTCCCTGATTTGTGCTTCTGTAGAACTACAGATGATATTTAATATGACCAAGTCAGTAATGATGGTGGTCTTTGACTTAACTTGAATTAAGACTTATTCTTAGTCATATTCTTCACAGCAGTCAACACTCACATTTTCTAAGTCCAGGTTTCATTCTGTTCTCTCCACCATGTTCCACACTGTAGCGGTAAGCAGAAAAACAGACAGTCATTGAGGGATACACCTGAACTCACACACACACACACACACACACACACACACACACACACACACACACACACACACACACACACACACACACACACACACACACACACACACACACACACACACACACACACACACACACACACACACACACACTGGACATATATACACACTGGACACCTGGACACAAACACACTGGACACACACACACACTCACACTGGACAAAAACACACACACACACAAACAGGACACAAACACCTTTTTCCCTCCCGTTAACCAGGTCAACTCCCATTGGCCACAACTTAACAAGCGACCTTATTGGTCAAAACTTAAACTTCAAAGTAAAACAAACTATTCACTTATACGTTAAATAAATATTTCTTCAAAAAGCATAATGCATTAACAACATTACAGTTTAGGAGCAATTCAATCATCTTTTAAATATAATACCAATTAATTATAACAAATAAACTCAATACTTGGTTCAAACAAGGGTATTACAGAAACATACAGTCAATAATACAGTAGAAAAATAAGTCTATATACAATGTGAGCAAATGAAGTGAAATAAGGGAGGTAAAGGCAAAAAAAGGCCATGGTTGCAAAGTAAATACAATATAGCAAGTAAAACACTGGAATGGAAGATATGCAGTGGAAGAAAGTGCAAAGTAGAAATAATGGGGAGCAAAGGAGCTAAATAAATAAATACAGTAGGGGAAGAAGTAGTTGGGCTAAATTATAGATGGGCTATGTACAGGTGCAGTAATCTGTGAGCTGCTCTGACAGCTGGTGCTTAAAGCTAGTGAGGGAGATAAGTGTTTCCAGTTTTAGTGATTTTTGTAGTTCGTTCCAGTCATTGGCAGCAGAGAACTGGAAGAAGAGGTGGCCGAAGGAGGAATTTGCTTTGGGGGTGACCAGGGAGATATACCTGCTGGAGCGCGTGCTACAGGTGGGTGCTGCTATGGTGACCAGTGAGCGGAGATGAGGGGGGACTTTCTTTACCTAGCAGGGTCTTGTAGATGACCTGGAGCCAGTGGGTTTGGCAACGAGTGTGAAGCGAGGGCCAGACAACGAGAGCGTACAGGTCGCAGTGGTGGGTAGTACAGTGGGGGGAAAAAGTATTTGATCCCCTGCTGATTTTCTACCTTTGCCCACTTACAAAGACATGATCAGTCTATAATTTTAATGGTAGGTTTATTTGAACAGTGAGAGACAAAATAACAGCAAAAAAAATCAAGAAAAAAGCATGTCAAAAATGTTGTATATTGATTTGCATTTTAATGAGGGAAATAAGTATTTGACCCCTCTGCAAAACATGACTTAGTACTTGGTGGCAAAACCCTTGTTGGCAATCAGTTGTCAGACGTTTCTTGTAGTTGGCCACCAGGTTTGCACACATCTCAGGAGGGATTTTGTCCCACTCCTCTTTGCAGATCTTCTCCAAGTCATTAAGGTTTCGAGGCTGACGTTTGGCAACTCGAACCTTTCAGCTCCCTCCACAGATTTTCTATGGGATTAAGGACTGGAGACTGGCTAGGCCACTCCAGGACCTTAATGTGCTTCTTCTTGAGCCACTCCTTTGTTGCCTTGGCCGTGTGTTTTGGGTCATTGTCATGCTGTAATACCCATCCACGACCCATTTTCAATGCCCTGGCTGAGGGAAGGAGGTTCTCACCCAAGATTTGACGGTACATGGCCCCGTCCTTCGTCCCTTTGATGCAGTGAAGTTGTCCTGTCCCCTTAGCAGAAAAACACCCCCAAAGCATAATGTTTCCACCTCCATGTTTGACGGTGGAGATGGTGTTCTTGGGGTCATAGGCAGCAATCCTCCTCCTCCAAACACGGCGAGTTGACTTGATGTCAAAGAGCTCCATTTTGGTCTCATCTGACCACAACATTTTCACCAGTTGTCCTCTGAATCATTCAGATGTTCATTGGCAAACTTCAGACGGGCATGTATATGTGCTTTCTTGAGCAGGAGGACCTTGCGGGCGCTGTAGGATTTCAGTCCTTCACGGCATAGTGTGTTACCAATTGTTTTCTTGGTGACTGTGGTCCCAGCTGCCTTGAGATCATTGACAAGATCCTCCCGTGGAGTTCTGGGCTGATTCCTCACCGTTCTCAAAGTCATTGCAACTCCACGAGGTGAGATCTTGCATGGAGCCCCAGGCCGAGGGATATTGACAGTTCTTTTGTGTTTCTTCCATTTGCGAATAATCGCACCATATGTTGTCACCTTCTTACCAAGCTGCTTGGCGATGGTCGTGTAGCCCATTCCAGCCTTGTGTAGGTCTACAATCTTGTCCCTGACATCCTTGGAGAGCTCTTTGGTCTTGGCCATGGTGGAGAGTTTGGAATCTGATTGATTGATTGCTTCTGTGGACGGGTGTCTTTTTTTACAGGTAACAAGCTGCGGTTAAGAGCACTCCCTTTACTTAAGAGTGTGCTCCTAATCTCAGCTCGTTACCTGTATAATAGACACCTGGGAGCCAGAAATCTTTCTGATTGAGAGGGGGTCAAATACTTATTTCCCTCATTAAAATGCAAATCAATTTATAACATTTCTGACATGAGTTTTTCTGGATCTTTTTGTTGTTATTATGTCTCTCACTGTTCAAATAAACCATTAAAATTATAGACTGATCCTTTCTTTGTCAGTGGACAAACGTACAAAATCAGCAGGGGATCAAATACTTTTTTCCCCCACTGTATATGGGGCTTTGGTGACAAAACGGATGGCACTGTGATAGACTGCATCCAATTTATTGAGTAGGGTATTGGAGGCTATTTTGTAAATGACATCGCCGAAGTCGAGGATCGGTAGGATGGTCAGTTTTACAAGGGTATGTTTGGCAGCATGAGTGAAGGATGCTATGTTGCGAAATAGGAAGCCAATTCTAGATTTAACTTTGGATTGGAGATGCTTATAGTGAGTCTGGAAGGAGAGTTTACAGTCTAACCAGACACCTAGGTATTTGTAGTTGTCCACGTATTCTAAGTCAGAACCGTCCAGAGTAGTGATGCTGGACAGGCGGGCAGGTGCAGGCAGCGATCGGTTGAAGAGCATGCATTTAGTTTTACTTGTAGTTAAGAGCAGTTGGAGGCCACGGAAGGAGAGTTGTATGGCATTGAAGCTCGTCTGGAGGTTAGTTAACACAGTGTCCAAAGAAGGGCCAGAAGTATACAGAATAACACCAATAACAAAGGGGGTCTGATCTTTGTGCCTCTGTAACTTTCTCATTTATCATTATTCACGATTCATTCATGATTATTCATAATCATGGTAGCATCCACATGAATGTAGAAGTGTTCAGAAACATCTTCTATTCTTACTGACAATACAAGTGAAGTGACTCCAAAATGACAGGACATTATTCACCATTCAGTTTCTATTAGGAAAAACATCATCCAAAACACAACCAAGACAAACTGAAAAATGAATTCAACAAGTTTGTAGAATCACAAGCTTGATGTAATCACTGCAGGCATGGAACATGGGACCAAATACTAAACTTCTGACTACTTTAATACAATATAAGGGAATTTGTCCAAATAATTAACCTCTATGGGCTAGGTGGGACGCTAGCGTGCCACCCGTGGTGCACTCCATCAACAGCAGGTGCATTTCAAGAGCGGCAAATTTGAATCCAAATAAATGTCAAAATTCAAATTTTTCAAACATACAACTATTTTACACCCTTTGAAAGATAACCATCTCCTTAATCTAACCACGTTTTACGATTTCAAAAAGGTTTTACGGCGAAAGCATAAATTTAGAGTATGTTAGGACAGTACATTTACAAGAGTTGTGTGTAATGTTTTGTCAAGTCAAAGACAGGGTCACCAAAACCATAAAACCAGCTAAAATGATGCACTAACCTTTTACAATCTCCATCAGATGACACTCCTAGGACATTATGTTAGACAATGCATGCATTTTTAGTTCTATCAAGTTCATATTTATATCCAAAAACAGCGTTTTACTATGGCATTGATGTTGAGGAAATCGTTTCCCTCCAATAACCGGCAGTCAAGTCAGCGTCACAAATTAAATAATTAAAATTAGAAAACATTGGTAAAATATTATATTGTCATTTAAAGAATTATAGATTTACATCTCTTGAACGCAATCAACTTGCCAGATTTAAAAATAACCTTACTGGGAAATCACACTTTGCAATAATCTGAGCACTGCGCCCAGAAAAATACGCGTTGCGATACAGACTAGACGTCATGTTGGGGAGATCTAAAATCGAAAATACTATGTAAATAATCCATTACCTTTGATTCTCTTCATCAGATGTCACTTCCAGGTATCACAGGTCCATAACGAATGTAGTTTTGTTCAAAAAAGCTCATCATTTATGTCCAAAAATCTCCGTCTTGTTAGCACATGATCTAAGCCAGCCGGACTTCTCGTCATGAACGAGGGGAAAAAATATATTTCCGTTCGTTCAAACATGTCAAACGTTGTATAGCATAAATCATTAGGGCCTTTTTTAACCAGAACATTAATAATATTCAAGGTGGACGAATGCATACTCTTTTATAACGTATTGGAACGAGGGTACCCAACATGAACTCGCGCGCCAGGTGTCTAATGGGACATCATCGTTCCATGGCTCTTGTTCGGTCAGATCTCCCTCCAGAAGACTCAAAACACTTTGTAAAGGCTGGTGACATCTAGTGGAAGCAATAGGAAGTGCCAAAATATTCCTCAGCCCCTGTGTTTTTCAATGGGATAGGTTTAAAGTCAATACAACACATCAGGTATCCACTTCCTGTCAGAAAATGTCTCAGGGTTTTGCCTGCCAAATGAGTTCTGTTATACTCACAGACACCATTCAAACAGTTTTAGAAACTTTAGAGTGTTTTCTATCCATATATAATAAGTATATGCATATTCTAGTTACTGGGTAGGATTAGTAACCAGATTAAATCGGGTAAAAAAAAATTATCCAGACGTGCAAATGCTGCCCCCTAGCCCTAACAGGTTTAAGACTTCTTCAAATGGGAGAACTACGTACAGAAAGTGCTTTAATTTCTAAACGGTAAAACAGATATGTATGAAAATACCCTCAAATAAAAGGTGACATTCTGTAAGGTCACCTAATATGAAACAACTCAAATCCAAAATGCTGGATCATAGCACCACATTTAAAACTGTAAGCTTCACTGTCCAAACACATATGGTGTGTACTATGTGTGCCTGGTAAACACATGTGGATCTGGTGAACAGTTATCACTTGTTGACCAACTACAGGAATACTGACCTCAGAGTCTCCAGTCTGCAGTGGGGATTCCCCAGTCCAGCAGAGAGCAGCTTCACTCCTGAATCCTTCAGGTCATTGTTTCTCAGGTCCAGCTCTCTCAGGTGTGAGGGGTTTGAACTGAGAACTGAGACCAGAGAAGCACAGCCTCCCTCTGTGACTCCACAGCCTGACAGCCTGCAAAGAGATCATCATGACTTCAAACACACTGTTAATTTAACACCAGTAGTGTAGAAGGACAATGGAAGATGCATTTGGTTTATTCTCCCACACAACATATAGATTCATCTTCCGTCTCCTAGAATTGTATGGTCATATTGTAATACTAGATTGAATATCTGATTCAATATGTTATTCAATATAATATTATATACATATTATAATACATCTTTTTCTCTAAACTGAATATTTCTTCCTGATGATTAGTTAAATGTCATTTTATTTACTCACAGAGCAGCTCTGGAGGCTTTGACCACTGGCAGCAGCCTCAGAAGACCTTTCTCTGATCTGGAGTATTTCTTCAGGTCAAACACATCCAGCTCCTTTTCTGAAGTCAGCAACACAAAGACCAGAGCTGACCACTGTGCAGGTGACAGGTTGGGTTTTGAGAGACTTCCTGAGCTCAGGTAGCTTTGGATCTCCTGCACTAGAGAATGGTCATTCAGTTCATTCAGACAGTGGAACAGATTGATGCTCCTCTCTGGAGAGGGATTCTCCCTGATCTTCTCCTTGATGTACTTGACTGTTTCTTCATAGCTCTGTGAGCTGCTTCTTGTCTTTGTCAGCAGACCTTGTAAGTGCTTCTGATTGGACTCCAGTGAGAGACCCAGAAGGAAGCGGAGGAACAGGTCCAGGTTTCCTGTCTCACTTTGTAAGGCTTTATCCACAGCACTCTTGTAGAAAGTAACTTCAGGCTCGTCTTTTGTTTTCGGTTTGTCCAATAGATTGTCATTGTTGTTGATGAATGAGAGGAACACATATACAGCAGCCAGAAACTCCTGAATGCTCAGATGAACAAAGCAGTACACCTTGTCCTGGTACAGCACACATTCCTCTTTAAAGAGCTGTGTGCACAATCCTGAGTACACTGAGGCTTCACTGACATCAATGCCAGCCTCCTTCAGGTCTCCTTCATAGAAAATCAGATTGCCATTCACAAGCTGTTGAAAAGCCAGTTTTCCCAGTGACAGAATGCTCTCGTTATTCCAGTGTGGATCTGTCTCTTCTTCCCCAAGATACTTTTCAATCTTCTGTTTGGTATGAAACACCACAAGGTGTGTGTACATCTCAGTCAGAGTCTTGGGCATCTCTTCTCTCTTATGTTTCAGCATGTGTTCGAGGACTGTTGCAGAAATCCAACAGAAGACTGGAATGTGGCACATGATGTGGAGGCTCCTTGATGTCTTTATGTGTGAGATGATTCTGCTGGCCAGGTCCTCATCCCTGAATCTCTTCCTGAAGTACTCCTCCTTCTGTGGGTCATTGAACCCTCGTACCTCTGTCACCTGGTCAACACACTCTGAAGGGATCCTATTGGCTGCTGCAGGTCGGGTAGTTATCCAGAGGAGAGCAGAGGGAAGCAGGTTTCCCTTGATGAGATTTGTCAGCAGAACATCCACTGAGGTTGACTTTGTGACGTCCCAACAGATCTTGTTATTCTGGAAGTCTAGGGGCAGTCGACACTCATCCAGGCCATCAAAGATGAACAGAACTTTGTACTTGTCAAAGTTGGAGATTCTTGATTGTTTGGTTTCCATTGAGAAGTGATTAAGAAGTTCAATGAAAGTACGTTTGTCCTCTTTCATCAAATTCAGCTCCCGAAAAGGGAATGAAAATACAAATTGGACATCCTGATTTGCTTTTCCTTCAGCCCAGTCCAGAATGAACTTCTGCACAGAGACTGTTTTTCCAATGCCAGCGACACCCTTTGTCAGCACAGTTCTGATAAGTTTGTCTTGTCCAGTTAAGGGTTTGAAGATGTCGTTACATTTGATTGCAGTCTCTGGTCTTGCTTGTTTCCTGGTTGTTGTCTCAATCTGTCTCAGCTCATGTTCATTATTGACCTCTCCTGTTCCTCCCTCTGTGATGTAGAGCTCTGTGTAGATCTTATTGAGAAGTGTTGGGTTTCCTTGTTTAGCGATCCCCTCATATACACATTGAAACTTCTTCTTTAGATTAGATTTGAGTTCATGTTGGCAAATCACAGCAAGCTCATCTGAATCTAGAAATAACACAGAGGATATGATTTAATGCCTACAGTATTGTAGGACTGTTATAAAGTTTAAATTATAATCATTTATTCTCTTAACTGAGTGTATAAATGTGTAAATGTTTTCATAATGCATTACAGACTGGTGTGACTGATTAAATTATTATTGGTATTATTGATGGTATTATTAATGTTGTCTCTCTCTGTCTCTCTCTCTAAATTAATCAACACAACACATCCCTTCTGCTACGTGATGAGGTCACAAGGTGTTGTGTTAAGGCTGCTACAATATCATTGAGTTACACAGCTACTTTTGCTGGACTTTAGCCACAGCTTTTAAATGTTATAAAACATCATTCAACATGTGGCAGACAGATCTTACATTTCTCCAGTGTGTCAGCAAGCTCCTTCTGGTTCATTTTCCTCAGGACGTGCAGTGTGATCTTCAGAGCCCCCTCTCTGGCACTGCTCTCCTGCTTCTCATCTTCAGCATCCACCACTTCCTCATCCTGCTTCTGACTCTCAAAGCCTTCTGGGAGTTCTGGACTAAGAATCCTCTTGAACATCTTCAGCTCATTCTTCACAAATGTCATAATTTTCTCTTCAAGCAACTGAAATAAATCAAGTAAATAAGTTAATCAAGAGAAGAAATGCTTTCTCATTAACACATTAATGAATGATTGACAGATCAACTTTACTTGAGGTAAACAAAAACAAATGTACATAACAGGATCACATACACTGAATATGGAGGCCAGGTCTGTTTGATGACTCTGGGAAGACTGACCACTGAGAATCTCTGACTCTGATCTCTCCTGTTGGTTTCTGTGGACAAAACATGAGATTACAGTACACACACACACACACACACACACACACACACACACACACACACACACACACACACACACACACACACACACACACACACACACACACACACACACACACACACACACACACACACACACAGGGAGGGAATATTGTGTTTGTTTAATTAATATTGTTTTAGGACTATGAAAATGGACAAAAGTATTAGCCTATGGATTATGAAAACAACAAAAAGAAATGTGAAAATGGGAGAGGAGAAATGACTAGAGACAGTGTTGTTTAACTCACTGACCATGACCCATGAGTTCTTCTTACCTTTGTTCAGTAGAAAAGTCTCCCTCTCTAAACACTATAGGATGACCCATAGACCAGTCACTCTTCATGGACACACAGCTGGGAACAGGGGAGGCTGGTCTCTCCTGCTTGATTGGACTTCAACACAACAGAGACAAACATTACATCTCTCATCTACTCTGATCTCAGATGGGAAACATAAGAAGAGCTCTGGATCAGACAGACAGACAGACAGACAGACAGACAGACAGACAGACAGACAGACAGACAGACAGACAGACAGACAGACAGACAGACAGACAGACAGACAGACAGACAGACAGACAGACAGACAAACAGACAGACATACAGACAGACGGACAGACGGACAGACACAGACAGACACAGAGACAGAGACACAGAGACAGACAGACACAGCGACAGAGAGACACAGAGACACAGACACACAGCCAGACAGAAACAGATAGACAGACACACAGACGGACAGAGACAGACACACAGACAGACATAGACAGACACACAGACAGCGAAATACACACAGACATAGACAGACACAGACAGATAGAGATAGAGACAGACAGACAGACAGACAGACAGACAGACAGACAGACAGACAGACAGACAGACAGACAGACAGACAGACAGACAGACAGACAGACAGAGAGACACAGAGACAGACAGACACAGCGACAGAGAGACACAGAGACAGAGAGACACAGACACACAGCCAGACAGAGACAGACACACAGACGGACAGAGACAGACACACAGACAGCGAAATACACACAGACAGAGACAGACACAGACAGACAGAGACAGATAGAGACAGACAGACAGACAGACAGGCAGAGAGACAGGCAAAGCGACAGACAGACAGACAGACAGACAGACAGACAGACAGACAGACAGACAGACAGACAGACAGACAGAGAGACAGAGACACAGAGACACAGAGACACAGAGACAGACAGACACAGCGACACACAGACAGACAAAGAGACAGAGACAGACAGACAGACAGACAGACAGACAGACAGACAGACAGACAGACAGACAGACAGACAGACGGACAGACGGACAGACGGACAGACGGAGACATGCAGACAGAGACAGACAGAGACAGAGACAGACAGACAGACAGACAGACAGACAGACAGACAGACAGACAGACAGACAGACAGACAGACAGACACAGAGACACAGAGACAGACAGACACAGCGACAGAGAGACACAGAGACACAGAGACACAGACACACAGCCAGACAGAGATAGATAGACAGACACACAGACGGACAGAGACAGATAGACAGACACACAGACGGACAGAGACAGACACACAGACAGACATAGACAGACACACAGACATAGACAGACACAGACAGATAGAGATAGATAGAGACAGACAGACAGACAGACAGACAGACAGACAGACAGACAGACAGACAGACAGACAGACAGACAGACAGACAGACAGACAGACAGACAGGCAAAGAGACAGACAGACAGACAGGCAAAGAGACAGAGAGACACAGAGACAGAGACACAGACAGACAGACAGACAGAGAAAGACACACAGACAGAGACAGACACAGACAGATAGAGACAGACACACAGCCAGACAGAGACAGATAGACAGACACACAGACGGACAGAGACAGACACACAGACAGACATAGACAGACACACAGACAGCGAAATACACACAGACAGAGACAGACACAGACAGACAGAGACAGACAGACAGACAGACAGACAGACAGACAGACAGACAGACAGACAGACAGACAGACAGACAGACAGACAGACAGACAGACAGACAGACAGACAGACAGACAGACAGACAGATAGACAGACAGAGAGACACACACACACAGGGAGGGAATGTTGTGTTTGTTTAATATTGTTTTAGGACTATGAAAATGGACAAAAGTATTAGCCTATGGATTATGAAAACAACCAAAAGAAATGTGAAAATGGGAGAGGAGAAATGACTAGAGACAGTGTTGTTTAACTCACTGACCATGACCCATGAGTTCTTCTTACCTTTGTTCAGTAGGAAAGTCTCCCTCTCTAAAGGATATAGGAGGTTCCATAGACTGGTCACTCTTCATGGACACACAGCTGGGAACAGGGGAGGCTGGTCTCTCCTGCTTGATTGGACTTCAACACAACAGAGACAAACATTACATCTCTCATCTACTCTGATCTCAGATGGGAAACATAAGAAGAGCTCTGGATCAGACAGACAGACAGACAGACAGACAGACAGACAGACAGACAGACAGACAGACAGACAGACAGACGGAGACATGC
>NW_027675466.1:1320000-1352500 GCF_965601325.2 Salmo salar
GTCTACAGGGCTGTTACTTTGGCAGATAATGTCACCCATCTAAATAAATAGTTTTATATATATAATCAACTAAATGTATGGTGTTTTTGTTTTATGTCAGTTTAATTGTTTGTTATGCTATAAACTTTTTATTTTATTATAAGTGGTAAAATGAACTAGAAAATGTTATATTTTGCAATTCTGAGTAATTACTACTTTAGTAAGGAATAACACATTATTCAGTACTACTGCAGTTGCTAAATAATTCCAATAGATGGCAGCATAAGACCACAAATGACATTTCAGAAGATTAGATTAGTTTTCTCCGTGGATACACCACCACTCCCCCTCACAGGAAAACTCCTGTGAGCTTCTTTCTGTCCCTTTCCACACTGCTAACACAAGAGGAAGGACTGAAAAAGCATTTAACAGATTACTGTGAAGTAATATAATGATGATTCATGTTTATTATTACCTGTTTTTATGCTCATGTTTTGAAATTATAGTTCATTAATATAACGATTATCAATAAGTCTGAACATTAATTCAGTCACCTCTAGTTGAGAAAAACGTATTTTCCAGGTACATTCATTGTCAAATTCATCAACCAGCATCGAGCCACTCTGCCTTCTCTCTCTAGTAGTCAACTCAGCCCCGGTAAAAAGCTGGTGTCGTCACTCTTTCTTCTCTCTCTAGTAGTCAATTCAGCCCCGGTAAAAAGCTGGTGTCGTCGCTCTGCCTTCTCTCTCTAGTAGTCAACTCAGCCCCGGTAAAAAGCTGGTGTCGTCACTCTGCCTTCTCTCTCTAGTAGTCAACTCAGCCCCAGTAAAAAGCTGGTGTCATCGCTCTGCCTTCTCCAGGGGCATGTTGAGGTAAATTTACTAACCGGGAGGGTTGAATGATGTAATTTATTGGTGGGCTGGAAGACGCACTCTTGTCTTTTCTATTCTGAGGTTGTTTACTCGCAATATCAGATATTAAGATTACTTTTTATAATAAATGTATACTGAGGTTCAATACCTGCTCTAGTCACTATTAATTTGCTCTCCTAAAAGCAACACAGCCCTAAAACGAGATATATAGCTAACTAAAGTTATGTTAATGAGTGACCATTTTAGAAAATCATGGGACATATAGTCTGTGGTTGCATGCTATTTTATGTCAATCATATTGCTGCTTGTAGCCTATTACTGATGCTTCGTGGTCTTATGCTGCCATCTATGGGAAATATTTAGCAATTAAAAGTTATTAATGCACATTCAGACGTTGGTGAGGCAGCTGAGAATAAAAAATAAAAAAAGGAATGTGTCCAGCCTACTTGAGGCGCCCCGAAAAAAATATTCAAAAGATTGGTCCTTGGATACAGAGGGGTTAAACACTAAAGTTACCATCCATCTAGTGAAGAGAGGAGAACCGGACAGAGGTAGCCAGCATCCGTCAACAAGAGAGGGAGGATAGGATAACTAGGATGCTGCTGGTAGAGTAGCTAGCTAGCTTACCTAGCTGTTCCGACTAGCTAGGATAACTAGGATGCTGCTGGTAGAGTAGCTAGCTAGCTTACCCAGCTGTACCGACTAGCTAGGATAACTAGGATGCTGCTGGTAGGGTAGCTAGCTAGCTAGCTTACCCAGCTGTACCGACTAGCTTGGATAACTAGGATGCTGCTGGTAGAGATGCTAGCTAGCTTACCTAGCTGTACCAACTAGCTTGGATAACTAGGATGCTGCTGGTAGAGTAGCTAGCTAGCTTACCCAGCTGTACCGACTAGCTAGGATAACTAGGATGCTGCTGGTAGAGTAGCTAGCTAGCTTACCTAGCTGTACCGACTAGCTAGGATAACTAGGATGCTGCTGGTATAGTAGCTAGCTAGCTTACCTAGCTGTACCGACAAGCTAGGATAACTAGGATGCTGCTGGTAGAGTAGCTAGCTAGCTTACCTAGCTGTACCGACTAGCTAGGATAACTAGGATGCTGCTGGTAGAGTAGCTAGCTAGCTTACCTAGCTGTAACGACTAGCTAGGATAAATAGGATGCTGCTGGTAGAGTAGCTAGCTAGCTTACCTAGCTGTAACGACTAGCTAGGATAACTAGGATGCTGCTGGTAGAGTAGCTAGTTAGCTTACCCAGCTGTTCCAACTAGCTAGGATAACTAGGATGCTGCTGGTAGAGTAGCTAGCTAGCTTACCCAGCTGTACCGACTAGCTAGGATAACTAGGATGCTGCTGGTAGAGTAGCTAGCTAGCTTACCCAGCTGTACCGACTAGCTAGGATAACTAGGATGCTGCTGGTAGGGTAGCTAGCTAGCTAGCTTATCCAGCTGTACCGACTAGCTTGGATAACTAGGATGCTGCTGGTAGAGTAGCTAGTTAGCTTACCCAGCTGTTCCAACTAGCTAGGATAACTAGGATGCTGCTGGTAGAGTAGCTAGCTAGCTTACCCAGCTGTACCGACTAGCTAGGATAACTAGGATGCTGCTGGTAGAGTAGCTAGCTAGCTTACCCAGCTGTACCGACTAGCTAGGATAACTAGGATGCTGCTGGTAGGGTAGCTAGCTAGCTAGCTTACCCAGCTGTACCTACTAGCTTGGATAACTAGGATGCTGCTGGTAGAGATGCTAGCTAGCTTACCTAGCTGTACCGACTAGCTAGGATAACTAGGATGCTGCTGGTAGAGTAGCTAGCTAGCTTACCTAGCTGTACCGACTAGCTAGGATAACTAGGATGCTGCTAGTAGAGTAGCTAGCTAGCTTACCTAGCTTTACCGACTAGCTTGGCTAGCTAGCAGGACGTTCGTCTGTCGTTTGTCTCGATGATGATGACGAATCCGGTGAACCACAAAATGAAACAAGGATAGAGAGTGAAAAGGATCTGGCTACACTCATACTGTCCCTGACCGTAAAGCAAAAAGCTAATTGAACAATAAAGTTTGGCGTTTCAACACTGTAACAAACTCCATCGTTATTCCCCAAAATTTACCTTAGTCCACTCTGCGCGTAACCGGACAATAACCGGACAGTTCCAGAACGCGGACATGAGCAGTGCAACACAATCAACTAAGCCCAGTCTTTACAGTGGGTTACATTAGTAATATTCATTTTTTATTATTATGTTAAACAAACGTTCCACTTTTTTTATAACAATATTTTGAGATCTAGGCCCATATCCACAAAGCGTCTCAGAGTAGAGAAGTGGTCGTATAAGTGCTGAGAATAAAGACATTTGACACTTCCGGGAATAAATTAAAGCTATGCATGAAATCTCTAGTCCCACGTAGTCAGCAGATATTTAGGACACCTCGTGAGCTGTCCTAAGTAGTTAAGAGTTAACAGCAGGTGTCTTGATAATACTATAGAACAATGCAGTGAGTCAGTGGTTCCTGAGCCACATGTAAATGCTTTGTAGTAGTTAAAATAATGTTTTGATATTTGATATGATCAATCCATAAATAATATATGTCCTGTGCTTTTGGCAATGATTTATGTATAATACTTATGTATAACAAGTGATACCATGTATGTCTCCAAAGCATTTTGTCTTCATTTTGGCAGATTAATTTATGCTAATTTCCCAAGATTAACTCAGGTTTTCGCCCAGCGATTAAGGAGTTGGAGCTGTGGCAGGAGTTGGACCTGTGGCTGAAAGGTGGCTGGTTTGAATCCCGGGCCGGGCGCTGGAAAAAACAGGAGGAATTGATCTGACCACTGGAGGGCTGCTGGGTTCACATCCTCAAAACATCCTCAAAACATTCACCTTTCATTGATCAGAACTCTAGAGGTTCTTCTTCACTGAACCCAAATATATATCACTTTTAGTGGTTCCATATATTAAGGAAGTGAGAGAAGCCTTTTTGGTTCTATAAGGAACCTTCTTTTCTGAGTGTAAAATTAACACGTTTTTCTTTTGATTATTTAATTATCCACATCATGTTATTTCAAGTTCTCCCTTGGGAGCACAACATCACATTGTTAAAAAAATTATCCTAAATTTGGCATGGCTATAAATTGGGCAATTGAAGACATCTAGGGCGTAATCTGTGTTCGATGAAAATGAACATTGTATGCAACGTTGCAGGCAACATTATTTGCAAGGGACTTGATGCCTACTATGCCAAAGCTATTTAGAGTTGTTAAACGGGTGTGAAGAGTGTGTTGATATAACGGGAATATTGTCAAAATTCTTCTTGTAACAACGATCAGAATTGGTAAAGAAAATATGCATTCCATTATATTAGGCAATAATTAAGAGTAGGCAAAGTGGTCGTGTCATGTGAAAATTCTATCAAATGTGTTACATTGCAACGAGTACAGTCAGGGTGCCGTGGAGCCCCTGCAGTACCTCCACAGACCCCGGATTGAGAACCCCTGCAGTACCTCCACAGACCCCGGATTGAGAACCCCTGATTTAGCAGATGCTCTTATCCAGAGAGATTTACAGTAACTGCATTCATCTTAAGATAGCTATTTATTTTGGAAATAAAGTTAATAAATTCTTCATAAAATTGTCATCTTACCTCTTAGCTTTGGTGTCATGTCCCCCAGAGAGATGCATTTTAGAGACAGGGCCCCCCTCCTCTCTCTCCCCAGAGAGACTCATTTTAGAGCAGTGACCCCTAAACAGAGATCCAACATGTTGATTGTGGTCAACACAGGGACAACTAAACAGAGATCCAGCATGTTGGTTGTGGTTAACACAGTAACAACTAAACAGAGATCCAGCATGTTGATTGTGGTTAACACAGTGACAACTAAACAGAGATCCAGCATGTTGGTTGTGGTTAACACAGTGACAACTAAACAGAGATCCAACATGTTGGTTGTGGTTAACACAGTGACAACTAAACAGAGATCCAGCATGTTGGTTGTGGTCAACACAGTGACAACTAAACAGAGATCCAGCATGTTGGTTGTGGTTAACACAGTGACAACTAAACAGAGATCCAACATGTTGGTTGTGGTTAACACAGTGACAACTAAACAGAGATCCAGCATGTTGGTTGTGGTTAACACAGTGACAACTAAACAGAGATCCAGCATGTTGGTTGTGGTTAACACAGTGACAACTAAACAGAGATCCAGCATGTTGGTTGTGGTTAACACAGTGACTAATTCTTGAATGTCAATTGTTCTCATTCATTCATTATCTCTTTGAGAAATATATTTTTAACAACTTTCTCTTTTACTTCTCTACATTCATGAAGAAAAAGATGTACTATTTACTCCATACATTTTCCCTGACACCCAAAAGTACTCGTTACATGTTGAATGCTTAGCAGGACAGAAAACGGTCCAATTTGAACACTTATCAAGAGAACATCCCTACTGCCTCTGATCTGGAGGACTAACTAAACAGAGAACATCCCTGGTCATCCCTACTGCCTCTGATCTGGAGGACTAACTAAACAGAGAACATCCCTGGTCATCCCTACTGCGGACTCACTAAACAGAGAACATCCCTGGTCATCCCTACTGCCTCTGATCTGGAGGACTAACTAAACAGAGAACATCCCTGGTCATCCCTACTGCGGACTCACTAAACAGAGAACATCCCTGGTCATCCCTACTGCCTCTGATCTGGAGGACTCACTAAACAGAGAACATCCCTGGTCATCCCTACTGCCTCTGATCTGGAGGACTCACTAAACAGAGAACATCCCTGGTCATCCCTACTGTCTCTGATCTGGAGGACTCACTAAACAGAGAACATCCCTGGTCATCCCTACTGCCTCTGATCTGAAGGACTCACTAAACAGAGAACATCCCTGGTCATCCCTGCCTCTGATCTGGAGGACTCACTAAAAACAAATGCTTCATTTTTAAATGATGTCTGAGTGTTGGAGTGTGACCCTGGCTATCCGTAAATTAAAATAACAAGAAAATTGTGCCGTCTGGTTTGCTTAATAAAAGGAATTTTAAATTATCACTACTTTACTTTTACTTTTGATGCTTAAGTATATTTTAGCAATTATATTTACCTTTGATACTTAATTATATTTGAAACCAAATACTTTGACTTTTACTGAAGAAGTATTTTACTGGGTGACTTTCACTTTTAATTGAGTCATTTTCTATTAAGGTATCTTTACTTTTACTCCAGTATGAGAATTGAGTACTTTTTCCACCACTGTTCTAACGTTCTAGAGACATATGAGCCACAGTTTCAACAGACATTTTGTAACTGCGTGGGCTACAAAGTTACTTTCAGTTTCATATAAGGAAATAAAACAACGGTCACAGGGTGAATTCGTTTTGCATTGCCCGGCTCCCCGGGTGCGCAGAGTTTACGCATTTTAGACCATTCCATTGGTCCTTAAAGAAAAACTCCACTCACCTGTAGCACCGGGCCATGCAAAACGAACTTCCCACTGTCGCAGGGCACTGAGACACAGAGTTCTAAACCCAGAGTTCTAAACCCAGACGCGTTTCTTCTCTTACATTATTTTAGATAAACATATAATTTACTCTAAACCAAGTTTAGCTGTGTTTTTTTCCTCCAAAATGTGAGTTACTGTAGGACTTTAATAATTGTTAACAGGCCTACAAACCCAAAAGGTTTTAATTTGAGAATGTTCATTTGTATGCCTCAAATATTAAACTGTCTTAAAATATTTAATGATTAGTTGAATCAGGTGTGTAAGTGCTGGTAAGAACAAAAGGATTGAGAAACCCTGAGATAAACATTAAACCATATAATGTAAAAGCTCCTCCACCATCTTTACCAGACGTTTTACTGATAACATGTAGACCTACTGATTAGTTTCCACTTTGAAAACTGCTGTCTGTCAGCAACTCAGCTCAAATAGCAGTTCTAACTAGTAATATCTCATTCCTAGTATTCATTCTCTTACTCTGTCCTTTAGAATAGATTATTGTTCAGAAATACTTACTTTATTTTTCAATAATCTCCATATAGTGTTTTCTGCTCTGTCGTCTCAAAATGGATCCTGTACAAAAGAACAACTTTACTTTCTGTTTCAATCAGCCATCTCCCCACCCTGATAATAAAGTTTTTTATTGGTATCTTCCACTAGAGGGCAGTAAACACCTGCTGTTCGGTTTCATACAGGCAGTGTCCCAGAGTTGGATTGCTGATCTAGAATCAGGTCCCCCCTCTCCATGTAATCTGATTCATTATGATATAGGATCAGGTCCCCCCTCTCCATGTAATCTGACTCATTATGATATAGGATCAGGTCCCCCCTCTCCATGTAATCTGACTCATTATTATCTAGGATCAGGTCCCCCCCTCTCCATGTAATCTGATTCATTATGATCTAGGATCAGGTCCCCCCTCTCCATGTAATCTGATTCATTGTGATCTAGGATCAGGTCCCTCCTCTCCATGTAATCTGATTCATTATGATCTAGGATCAGGTCCACCCTCTCCATGTAATCTGATTCATTATGATCTAGGATCAGGTCCCTCCTCTCCATGTAATCTGATTCATTATGATCTAGGATCAGGTCCCCCCTCTCCATGTAATCTGATTCATTATGATCTAGGATCAGGTCCCCCCCTCTCCATGTAATCTGATTCATTATGATCTAGGATCAGGTTCCCCCTCTCCATGTAATCTGATTCATTATGATATAGGATCTTTTTTTTCACCTTTATTTAACCAGGTGGCCAGTTGAGAACAAGTTCTCATTTACAACTGCGACCTGGCCAAGATAAAGCAAAGCAGTGCGACAGATACAACAACACAGAGTTACATGGAATAAACAAGCGTACAGTCAACACAAAAGAAAAAAGAAAGTCTATATACAGTGTGTGCAAATGGCTTGAGGAGGTAAGGCAATAAATAGGCCGTAGTAGCAAAGTAATCACAATTTAGCAGATTAACACTGGAGTGATAGATGAGCAGATGATGATGTGTAAGTAGAGATACTGGAGTGCAAAAGAGCAGCAAAGTAAATAAAAACAATATGGGGATGAGGTAGGTAGATTGGGTGGGATATTTACAGATGGACTATGTACAGCTGCAGCGATCGGTTAGCTGCTCAGATAGCTGATGTGTAAAGTTAGTGAGGGAGATATGAGTCTCCAACCAGTGATTTTTGCAATTCGTTCCATTCACTGGCAGCAGAGAACTGGAAGGAAATGCGGCCAAAGGAGGTGTTGGCTTTGGGGATGACCAGTGAGATGTACCTGCTGGAGCGCGTGCTACTGGTGGGTGTTGTTATCGTGACCAGTGAGCTGAGATAAGGCGGAGCTTTACCTAGCATAGACTTGTAGATGACCTGGAGCCAGTGGGTCTGGCGACGAATATGTAGCGAGGGCCAGCCGACTAAAATGACCTGGGTTGCAATCATGAAAAAAAACGACCCGGCCTTCATCGTTTGACATTGAGAACATTGGGAGAGATGAGAGCTGACGTTTTAGTAAATGTGCAGATTACGTATCTCAGTCACAGACAAGAAGCTCAATTAAGACATTATCTTCACCACTGGGACTGGGGACAACAGGACCACCGGCCAAATAATACAGTTCAACACTTCCACACTACCACAGTGAGTAGAATCAGGCTTCTGATCACAGAAAACGTGCAGAATTATTAACCTGTATTTTCACGGCTGGATAAAAAACGTACCCGATTTAATCTGGTTACTACTCCTGCCCAGTAACTAGAATATGCATATAATTATTGGCTTTGGATAGAAAACACCCTAAAGTTTCTAAAACTGTTTGAATGGTGTCTGTGAGTATAACAGAACTCATATGGCAGGCAAAAACCTGAGAAGATTTCATGCAGGAAGTGGCATGTCTGACAATGTGTCGTTCTTCTTGTCTCTGTTTATTGAAGAGTGAGGATCTTAGCTGTCCCGTGACACTTCCTACGGCTGCCATAGGGTCTCAGAAGGCGGTAAAAACGCTGAATCGTGGCTTTGCAGGCTCTGGCTGAAACAAAGTAGCGCGTTTGGGTAGTGGCTGGTTACAGTACTGTGAGACTCAGGCTCGTGCCCGCGTCGACCGAAAGCTTTGTTTTCTTTCCTCTGTTTAGCTAAATGGACATTCCCGGTGGGAATATTATCGCTTTTTTACGAGAAAAATGGCATAAAAATGGATTTTAAACAGCGGTTGACATGCTTCGAAGTACGGTAATGGAATATTTAGATTTTTTTTGTCACGAATTGCACCATGCGCGCGACCCTGATTTACCATTTCTGATAGTGTCTGGGACGCACGAACAAAACGCCGCTATTCGGATATAACGATGGATTATTTTGGACCAAACCAACATTTGTTATTGAAGTAGCAGTCCTGGGAGTGCATTCTGACGAAGACAACAAAAGGTAATCAAACTTTTATAATAGTAAATCTGATATTGGTGAGTGCTAAACTTGCCGGGTGTCTAAATAGCTAGCCCGTGATGGCTGGGCTATGTACTTAGAATATTGCAAAATGTGCTTTCACCAAAAAGCTATTTTAAAATCGGACATATCGAGTGCATAGAGGAGTTCTGTATCTATAATTCTTAAAATAATTGTTATGCTTTTTGTGAACGTTTATCGTGAGTAATTTAGTAAATTGTTAGCAAATTCCCCGGAAGTTTGCGGGGGGTATGCTAGTTCTGAACGTCACATGCTAATGTAAAAAGCTGTTTTTTGATATAAATATGAACTTGATTGAAAAAAGCATGCATGTATTGTATAACATAATGTCCTAGGTGTGTCATCTGATGAAGATCATCAAAGGTTAGTGCTGCATTTAGCTGTCTTCTTGGTTTTTGTGACATTATATGCTAGCTTGAAAAATGGGTGTCTGATTATTTCTGGCTGGGTACTCTGCTGACATAATCTAATGTTTTGCTTTCGCTGTAAAGCCTTTTTGAAATCGGACAGTGTGGTTAGTTAAAGGAGAGTCTTGTCTTTAAAATGCTGTGAAATAGTCATATGTTTGAAAAATTGAAGTTTTTGTATTTTTGAGGAATATGTAATTCGTGCCACGCCTATCATTGGATATTGGAGCAGGTGTTCCGCTTGCGGAACGTCTAGATGTAACAGGTTAATGATGAATTGTATTAGACGTTATTAGACATTTCTGTTGTTGAGGAGGATGGGAGACCCACAGTATAGGTGCGTAACGCACAGAGACGTCAAAAATGTGTTTCAAAAATCGTCGAAGAGTAATTATTTTAACCTAAAGCATTTAATAAAGACACTTATAGTACAATATTATGGGGAATAGGAATGAGAGGGCTACTTACTTATGATTTATTATTGGAGAATACCACAACAACATTACATGTTGGACTGTACACATTAATATGATTTATTATATACCACAACAACATTACATGTTGGACTGAACACATTAATATGATTTATTATATACCACAACAACATTACATGTTGGACTGTACACATTAATATGATTTATTATATACCACAACAACATTACATGTTGGACTGTACACATTAATATGATTTATTATATACCACAACAACATTACATGTTGGACTGAACACATTAATATGATTTATTATATACCACAACAACATTACATGTTGGACTGTACACATTAATATGATTTATTATATACCACAACAACATTACATGTTGGACTGAACACATTAATATGATTTATTATATACCACAACAACATTACATGTTGGACTGAACACATTAATATGATTTATTATATACCACAACAACATTACATGTTGGACTGTACACATTAATATGATTTATTATATACCACAACAACATTACATGTTGGACTGTACACATTAATATGATTTATTATATACTACAACAACATTACATGTTGGACTGAACACATTAATATGATTTATTATATACCACAACAACATTTCATGTTGGACTGTACACATTAATATGATTTATTATATACTACAACAACATTACATGTTGGACTGAACACATTAATATGATTTATTATTGGAGAATACCACAACAACATTACATGTTGGACTGAACACATTAATATGATTTATTATATACCACAACAACATTACATGTTGGACTGAACACATTAATATGATTTATTATATACCACAACAACATTACATGTTGGACTGTACACATTAATATGATTTATTATATACCACAACAACATTACATGTTGGACTGTACACATTAATATGATTTATTATATACTACAACAACATTACATGTTGGACTGAACACATTAATATGATTTATTATATACCACAACAACATTTCATGTTGGACTGTACACATTAATATGATTTATTATATACTACAACAACATTACATGTTGGACTGAACACATTAATATGATTTATTATTGGAGAATACCACAACAACATTACATGTTGGACTGAACACATTAATATGATTTATTATATACCACAACAACATTACATGTTGGACTGTACACATCAATATGATGTATTATATACCACAACAACATTTCATGTTGGACTGAACACATTAATATGATTTATTATATACCACAACAACATTACATGTTGGACTGTACACATCAATATGATGTATTATATACCACAACAACATTTCATGTTGGACTGAACAAATTAATGTTATTTATTATATACCACAACAACATTTCATGTTGGACTGAACACATTAATGTTATTTATTATATACCACAACAACATTACATGTTGGACTGTACACATTAATATGATTTATTATTGGAGAATACCACAACAACATTTCATGTTGGACTGTACAAATTAATGTTATTTATTATATACCACAACAACATTTCATGTTGGACTGAACACATTAATATGATTTATTATATACCACAACAACATTACATGTTGGACTGAACAAATTAATGTTATTTATTATATACCACAACAACATTTCATGTTGGACTGTACACATTAATATGATTTATTATATACCACAACAACATTACATGTTGGACTGTACAAATTAATATGATTTATTATATACCACAACAACATTACATGTTGGACTGTACACATTAATATGATTTATTAAAAACAAAGGAGGACAAAGGCACTCTTCATATAATTAATTAAAATGCCTTTATCTGTATGTTATGTTCAATAGAAACAAAGTTTTTAAAAATCCTACGCGTTTCGGCTGCATGGCCTTCGTCAGGGAGTACAAAGAATAATACAATGACTTCTTTTGAACAGCTTTTCCAATTAGCCCTAATTTGAAGAGGGAGTGGTTACACAATGAATTGGACACACCTAGAGACGCCTTCAAGACCTCTTAGCGGAACACAAGTACGCTATACGGGTAGGCAATGAAGACTACCCCATGGCAAGGCACTACAAGTCCTTACACCATGGCAACCCTGCCTCCCTACAAGCTATGGGTATTGATCACATTCCGGCCTCTATTAGAAAAGGGGACCGTCTTAAACAGTTAAACCAAAGGGAAAGTTTTTGGATTTACAAACTACAGGCCACTAAATACCCTGGTTTACATGAAGATATGGATTTACAAACTACAGGCCACTAAATACCCTGGTTTACATGAAGATATGGATTTACAAACTACAAGCCACTAAATACCCTGGTTTACATGAAGATATGGATTTACAAACTACAGGCCACTAAATACCCTGGTTTACATGAAGATATGGATTTACAAACTACAGGCCACTAAATACCCTGGTTTACATGAAGATATGGATTTACAAACTACAAGCCACTAAATACCCTGGTTTACATGAAGATATGGATTTACAAACTACAGGCCACTAAATACCCTGGTTTACATGAAGATATGGATTTACAAACTACAGGCCACTAAATACCCTGGTTTACATGAAGATATGGATTTACAAACTACAGGCCACTAAATACCCTGGTTTACATGAAGATATGGATTTACAAACTACAGGCCACTAAATACCCTGGTTTACATGAAGATATGGATTTACAAACTACAGGCCACTAAATACCCTGGTTTACATGAAGATATGGATTTACAAACTACAGGCCACTAAATACCCTGGTTTACATGAAGATATGGATTTACAAACTACAAGCCACTAAATACCCTGGTTTACATGAAGATATGGATTTACAAACTACAGGCCACTAAATACCCTGGTTTACATGAAGATATGGATTTACAAACTACAGGCCACTAAATACCCTGGTTTACATGAAGATATGGATTTACAAACTACAAGCCACTAAATACCCTGGTTTACATGAAGATATGGATTTACAAACTACAGGCCACTAAATACCCTGGTTTACATGAAGATATGGATTTACAAACTACAGGCCACTAAATACCCTGGTTTACATGAAGATATGGATTTACAAACTACAGGCCACTAAATACCCTGGTTTACATGAAGATATGGATTTACAAACTACAGGCCACTAAATACCCTGGTTTACATGAAGATATGGATTTACAAACTACAGGCCACTAAATACCCTGGTTTACATGAAGATATGGATTTACAAACTACAGGCCACTAAATACCCTGGTTTACATGAAGATATGGATTTACAAACTACAGGCCACTAAATACCCTGGTTTACATGAAGATATGGATTTACAAACTACAGGCCACTAAATACCCTGGTTTACATGAAGATATGGATTTACAAACTACAGGCCACTAAATACCCTGGTTTACATGAAGATATGGATTTACAAACTACAGGCCACTAAATACCCTGGTTTACATGAAGATATGGATTTACAAACTACAGGCCACTAAATACCCTGGTTTACATGAAGATATGGATTTACAAACTACAGGCCACTAAATACCCTGGTTTACATGAAGATATGGATTTACAAACTACAGGCCACTAAATACCCTGGTTTACATGAAGATATGGATTTACAAACTACAAGCCACTAAATACCCTGGTTTACATGAAGATATGGATTTACAAACTACAGGCCACTAAATACCCTGGTTTACATGAAGATATGGATTTACAAACTACAGGCCACTAAATACCCTGGTTTACATGAAGATATGGATTTACAAACTACAGGCCACTAAATACCCTGGTTTACATGAAGATATGGATTTACAAACTACAGGCCACTAAATACCCTGGTTTACATGAAGATATGGATTTACAAACTACAAGCCACTAAATACCCTGGTTTACATGAAGATATGGATTTACAAACTACAGGCCACTAAATACCCTGGTTTACATGAAGATATGGATTTACAAACTACAGGCCACTAAATACCCTGGTTTACATGAAGATATGGATTTACAAACTACAGGCCACTAAATACCCTGGTTTACATGAAGATATGGATTTACAAACTACAAGCCACTAAATACCCTGGTTTACATGAAGATATGGATTTACAAACTACAGGCCACTAAATACCCTGGTTTACATGAAGATATGGATTTACAAACTACAGGCCACTAAATACCCTGGTTTACATGAAGATATGGATTTACAAACTACAGGCCACTAAATACCCTGGTTTACATGAAGATATGGATTTACAAACTACAAGCCACTAAATACCCTGGTTTACATGAAGATATGGATTTACAAACTACAGGCCACTAAATACCCTGGTTTACATGAAGATATGGATTTACAAACTACAGGCCACTAAATACCCTGGTTTACATGAAGATATGGATTTACAAACTACAGGCCACTAAATACCCTGGTTTACATGAAGATATGGATTTACAAACTACAAGCCACTAAATACCCTGGTTTACATGAAGATATGGATTTCTCACCATTCCTGTAGGGTTGTGATAGGTCCATTTGCTGTCATCTAGTGGACATTTTGCTCAATTGCCCTCAGCTATGTTTAGACTGTTGTTGTTCATGTTTTGCTGTGTTCTAGTGTACTATGGAATATATTGCTTTCTTATTCTTCACACTTCTCCCAGTCATGTTTAAGGTTAGAACTACCTTTCTAAGTGTTCTGATACTTCTAGCTTGGAGTTGTATTTTTTTTTGATAACATAGCTACAGTATTTCACTTTTTAATGTGTATAGTATTGCTTACTAGGTGTGTCCAATCAATTTTAACCACTCCCTCTTCAAATTAGGGCTAATTGGGAAAAGCTGTTCAAAGGAGGACATTGTATTATTTCTTTGTACTCCCTGACGAAGGCCATGCAGCCGAAACGCGTCAGATTTTTAAAACCTTGTTTCTATTGAACATGCCATACTAATAAAGGCATTTTAATCAATTATATGAAGAGTGCCTTGGTCCTCCTTTCTATTTTATACTGTACTCTGTATTTCACACAGTGAGTCTATGCAACCTATTATGTGTCAACGGAAGCACATTTTACTTCTGAACGTGTTTAGGCTTGCCATAACAAAGGGGTTGAATACTTTCTGACTCAAGACATTTCAGATTTAAATCTTTTATTCATTTGTAAAAAAGAAAAGAAAAACATATTTCCACTTTGACATTATGAGTTATTGTGTGTAGGACAGTGACAGTAAAATCTCAATTTAATCGATTAAAAAATACAGCGTGTAAACAACAAAATGTGGAAAAGGTCTAGGCAGTGAATACTTTCTGAAGGCCCTGTAGCTGGTATCATGACTTTCAGCATGACAATCAACATCATAACTAAAAGTGAGAAAGAACTATCTCACAGATCCAGGAACGGTTAAATGAACACGGATAGTCATGCCATGGTCCTTGGTCTGATGAACTGTGAGTTAACAACACACAGTTCTCCACTCCACCACCATTAGGCTGTCCACTCCCCCAGTACCTGCAGTAGAAATAACACAGTTAGACTGACCACTCTCTCAGAACCTAGAGTATGAACAACACAGAATCAGTCCTACCCCTTACACGGTGGTCAGAGTTGTTAGAGCAGTAGTCTCTTACTTTGGGGTGGTCAGTGGGTTGCCGTCCACCCATTTCCAGGTCCCCTCAGTAACAGTGTCAGTCAGACCAATCCAGAAACCCTTGTTGAGGTGGAAGAGAAACTCCTGTTGGTGAGAAAGAGCTGATATTGTCAACTACTATAGACTACATGTGTTAAATACTGGAAGATACATTACTGACCAAGGGATGTTTGATCATAACCCCCCCGCCATATCTCTCTCTCTTTCTCTCTCACCTGTTCCTTATCACTGTTGATGATCACCAGGTCTGCTCCTCTCTCCAGACAGTCATCTTTGCTCTCCCCCCAGGTTTTAGTCTCAGTAGACAGGAAGTACCAACTGGATTCAAACTTCTTCCAGTCTTTAGGGCAGGTTTGTTCTACAAGACAAAAACATGAATTTCCATCTTATTATTCTGCACCTATTATTTTAGAATACAAACACAAGTTGACTGCATATTAGAAATATGATGTTATGATCATTTATTTGGTAAACTCACTCAGATTAGAGAACTTTCTCATGAGATCATTTTTCTCTTTCTGTTGCTGGGCTCTCTCTTTAGTCAGGGTGTTACTGCTGGTCTGTAGTTGGTCTCTCTCTTTAGTCAGCTTGTTGTAACTGGTCTGTAGCTGGTCTCTCTTTAGTCAGAAGGCTGTAACTGGCCTGTAGCTGGTCTCTCTCTGTTGAGTCGTGATGACCAATTACTCCATCTGTAAAATGGAAAAGTTAATCAAACATGTAACTACCACACCATTGATGATTAAGGATGATTAAGGATGATTAAGTATGATTAAGGTTGATTAAGGATGATTAAGGATGATTAAGGATGATTAAGTATTCTACTTAAGTCTCAGTGACAAAATACTAAACTTACAGTAGACAGACAGGCCTATGATCCCAGTCAGTAGGAGGACAGACAGCAGCCCCAGACACAAAGCAGCTACTCCAGAGGGTCTCTTCCACCACTGGAAATGTACTGAATCACAAATTATTAAAGTATGGTATTTGGTAATGTGTTTTACTGTATCATCCACGATTGGGACAAATAAATAAAATAAAATTGTATTTGTCACATGCGCCGTATCCAACAGGTGTTTTAACCTGTTGGGGCTACAGGTTAGCAATGAACCCCGAGACGGGATTGCTAACAAGGCTGGAAATTCAAAACATCAAAAATCTAATAATTTCAATTTCTCAAACAAGCAACTATTTTACACCATTTAAAAGATAAACATCTCCTTATTCCAACCACATTGTTCGATTTTCAAAGAGGCTTTACGGCAAAAGCATAAAGTTAGATTATGTTAGGACAGTACATAGCCACAAAAGTACAAACATCCATTTTCAATTCAAGGTCAGGCGTCACCAAAAGCAGAAACCAGCTAAAATGATGCACTAACCTTTGGCAATCTCCATCAGATGACACTCCTAGGACATTATGTTATACAATACATGCATTTTTTGTTCCATCAAGTTCATATTTATATCCAAAAACAGCATTTTACAGTAGCGTGAAATTCAGATTTTTTTTCTTCTCTGAAGTGCTTCCGGTGAACAACGTTACAATTTACAAAATTACTATTCGAAAACATTGGTAAATTATAATATTGTGATTCAAATAATAATAGTTTATCATTTCGTAAATGCTACTGTATTGCCAGATTTCAAAATAACTTTACTGCGAAATCACAAGTTGCAATAAACCGGGTGCTGTGCTAAGAACAATAGGCTAGGCTATATAGGTTAGCATCATCTTGTAACCAGCTAATATCAATAATACTATCGTCAATAATCCCTTACCTTTGATTATCTTCATCCATTGGCATTTCCAGGAATCCCAGGTCCACTACAAATGTGGTTTCTTTTGACAAAGTTCATAATTGATGTCCAAATAACTCCAAGTTGTTCCATGTTGTTAGCGCTTCGGTGGCTACTCAAAAGTAGTGCGGGCGGGGGGTGGGAAGTCACGGCGAAAAGTTAAAAAAGTTTTAAAAAATAATCTATTTACGTTCGTTCAAACATGTCAAACGTTGTTTAGCATCAATCTTTAGAGCCATTTTTAACGTCAAACATCAGTAATGTTTCAACACGACCGCTCCTGTGTCTAGAAAAACATCTTTGAAAATTGTCTCGAGTTACATGATTGAGCAGGTGCAGGCAATAATGGAAGTGACGACATCCCAGGGAGGTCAACTTCCCTTCCTTGTCATCCGGTCTCTGTTGATCATAGACGCTTCAAACAACTTTATAAAGATCGCTGACATCTAGTGGAAGCCGTAGGAGTTGCGAAATGAATCCTTTCTCACTGTGGTATCTATTAAACAATGATTTAAAAAAAATAGTACAGCCACAAAATTCTTTTTTTCTCTCAGGTTTTCTCAGGTTTTTGCCTGCCATATGAGTTTTGTTATACTTACAGACACCATTCAAACAGTTTTAGAAAATTCAGAGTGTTTTCTATCCAAATCTGGTAATAATATGCATATCCTAGCTTCTGAGTTGGTGTAGGTGGCAGTTAAAAATGGGCACATATTTTTTTCAAAATTCTCAATACTGCCCCCGTAGCCCATTAAGAAAAATACAAAAAAATGAAAATAAATAAAAGTAACAAATAATTAAAGAGCAGCAGTAAAATACCAATAGCAGGGCTTTATACAGGGAGTACCGGTACAGAGTCAGTGTGCGGGAGCACTGGTGTCGAGGTAATTGAGGTAATATGTACATGTAGGTAGAGTTATTAAAGTTACTATGCATAGATAATAAACAGAGTAGCAGCAGGGTAAAAAAGGGGGGGGACAATGCAAATAGTCTGGGTAGCCATTTGATTAGATGTTCAGGAGTCTTATGGCTTGGGGGTAGAAACTGTTTATAAGCCTCTTGGACCTAGACTTAGGCACTCTGTTACTGCTTGCCATGCGATAACAGAGAGAACAGTCTATGACTAGGGTGGCTGGAGTCTTTGACAATGTTTAAGGCCTTCCTCTGACACCGCCTGGTATAGAGGTCCTGGATGGCAGGAAGTTTGGCCCAGTGATGTACTGGGCTGTATGCACTACCCTTTGTAGTGCCTTGCTGTCGGAGGCCGAGCAGTTGCCATACCAGGCAGTGGTGCAACCAGTTAGGATGCTCTCGGTGGTGCAGCGTTAGAACCTTTTGAGGATCTGAGGACCCATGCCAAATGTTTTCAGTCTGTTGTGCCCTCTTTTCAGATTTTGTTGTGCCCTCTTCACAACCGTCTTGGTGTGTTTGGACCATGTTAGTTTGTTGGTGATGTGGACACCAATGAACTTGAAACTCTCAACCTGCTCCACTACAGCCCCATCGATGAGAACAGGGGCATGCTCGGTCCTCCTTTTCCTGTAGTCCGCGATCATCTCCTTTGTCTTGATCACGTTGAGGGAGAGGTTGTTGTCCTTGCACCACATGGCCAGGTCTCTGACCTCCTCCCTATAGGCTGTCTCGTCATTGTCGGTGATCAGGCCTACCCCTGTTGTGTCATCGGCAAACTTAATGATGGTGTTGGAGTCATGCCTGGCCATGCAGTCATGAGTGAACAGGGAGTACAGGAGGGTACTGAGCACGCACCCCTGAGGGGCCCCCGTGTTGAGGATCAGCGTGGCGGATGTGTTATTGAGGGTACTATGGTGTTGAACACTGATCTGTAGTCAAGGAATAGCATTCTCACATAGGTGTTCCTTTTGTCCAGGTGGGAAAGGGCAGTGTGGAGTGCAATAGAGATTGCATCATCTGTGGATTTGTTTGGGCGATATGCAAATTGGAGTGGGTCTTGGGTTTCTGGGATAATGGTGTTGATGTGAGCCATTACCAGCCTTCCACTAACTGTTGCTACGGGTCGGTAGTCATTTAGGCAGGTTACCTTAGTGTTCTTGGGCACAGGGTGGTCTGCTTAACCTCTATGGGCTAACCTACTCAACAGCCAGTTGAATACTGTGGCGCAATTTTCAAATACCTTAGATATGCTATTACTTAAATTTTTCAAAAATATGACTATTTTACACCATTTTAAAGATAAGACTCTTGTTAATCTAACCACACTGTCCGATTTCAAAAAGGCTTTACAACGAAAGCAAAACATTAGATTATGTCAGCAGAGTACCCAGCCAGAAATAATCATACACCCATTTTTCAAGCTAGCATATAATGTCACATAAACCCAAACCACAGCTAAATGTAGCACTAACCTTTGATGATCTTCATCAGATGACAACCCTAGGACATTATGTTATACAATACATGCATGTTTTGTTCAATCATGTTCATATTTATATCAAAAACCAGCTTTTTACATTAGCATGTGACTAGCATGTGACTACCATTCCCACCGAACACTGCCGGTGAATGTACTAAATTACTCACGATAAACGTTCACAAAAAGCATAACAATTATTTTAAGAATTATAGATACAGAACTCCTCTATGCACTCAATATGTCCGATTTTAAAATAGCTTTTCGGTGAAAGCACATTTTGCAAAATTTTCAGTAGATAGCCCGGCATCACAGGGCTAGCTAGTTTAGACACCCAGCAAGTTTAGCACTCATCAAAGTCAGATTTACTATAAGAAAAATGTTATTACCTTTGTTGTCTTTGTCAGAATGCACTCCCAGGACTTCTACTTCAATAACAAATGTTGGTTTGGTCCAAAATAATCCATCGTTATATCCAAACAGCGGCGTTTTGTTTGTGCGTTCTAGGGACTATCCTAAAGGGTAAATAAGGGTGGCGAGCATGGCGCAATTCGTGACAAAAAAATTCTAAATATTCCATTTCCGTACTTCGAAGCATGTCAACCGCTGTTTAAAATCAATTTTTATGCCATTTTTCTCATAAAAAAGCGATAATATTCAGACCGGGAATCTGCTTTTAGGTAAACAGACAAAGGAAAAGAAAGCATTCGGTCGAAGCGGGCACGCGCCTAAGCCCATAGTACTCTGTGTGGCCACTTGCCAAAAGCGATAAAGTGTTTCAGCCAGAGCCTGCATCGATATCGTTCAGCTTTTTCCCGGGCTCTGAGACCCTATGGAAGCCGTAGGAAGTGTCACGTTATTGCACAGATCCTGAGTCTTCAATAAAAAGAGCCAAGATGAAACACTACTTCTCAGACAGGCCACTTCCTGCTTGAAATCTTCTCAGGTTTTGGCCTGCCATATGAGTTCTGTTATACTCACAGACACCATTCAAACAGTTTTAGAAACTTTAGGGTGTTTTCTATCCAAAGCCAATAATTATATGCATATTCTAGTTACTGGGCAGGAGTAGTAACCAGATTAAATCGGGTACGTTTTTTATCCAGCCGTGTCAATACTGCCCCCTAGCCCTAACAGGTTAAAACATGTTGGGATTACAGACAGACAGGGAGAGGTTGAAAATGTAAGTGAAGACACTTGCAAGTTGGTCAGCACATGCTCAGAGTACACGTCCTGGTAATCCGTCTGGCCCTGCGGCCTTGTGAATGTTGACCTGTCTAAAGGTCTTACTCACGTCGGCTACGGAGAGCGTGATCACACAGTCGTCCAGAACAAAGCCATATTGCTACATGGCAATCTCACCTGTTTAGTGTGTGTGTGTGTGTGTGTGTGTGTGTGTGTGTGTGTGTGTAATCTTACCTGAATCAACAACTCCATCTCTTGAACTGGGCTTGAAGGCTCTTACATTGGAATATAATTGGTCATCAATCTCTGTGGTTTTCATTGCATCAGGCTCATCGTCTTCAAATCCATCTGAGTTTTCATAGACTCCCTCTGACATCTTAACACACTTGTGGTGAAATACAGTAACTTCTAACCTCAACTCTAATATACGTCTATAGCTGTGTCTTCTCCCCGCAAAGTCCTGCGTCTGTGTGACTTTAGGTAGTGAAACTCTTTATCAGTCAACCACAGTGAAGGGGAAATTGTGAAATTAGCACAACCCTGGTCACTACGTGACTCCCACCAGCCTTAGTGTGATAATATAATACATGATATGACTCCCACCAGCCTTAGTGTGATAATATAATACATGATATGACTCCCACCAGCCTTAGTGTGATAATATAATACATGATATGACTCCCACCAGCCTTAGTGTGATTATATAATACATGATATGACTCCCACCAGCCTTAGTGTGATAATATAATACATGATATGACTCCCACCACCCTTAGTTTGATTATACATTGCTCAAAAAAAATAAAGGGAACACTAAAATAACACATCCTAGATCTTAATGAATGAAATAATCTTATGAAATACTTTTTTCTTTACATAGTTGAATGTGCTGACAACAAAATCACACAATAATAATTTATTGAAATCCAATTTATCAACCCATGGAGGTCTGGATTTGGAGTCACACTCAAAATTAAAGTGGAAAAACACACTACAGGCTGATCCAACTTTGATGTAATGTCCTTAAAACAAGTCAAAATGAGGCTCAGTAGTGTGTGTGGCCTCCACGTGCCTGTATGACCTCCCTACAACGCCTGGACATGCTCCTGATGAGGTGGCGGATGGTCTCCTGAGGGATCTCCTCCCAGACCTGGACTAAAGCATCCGCCAACTCCTGGACAGTCTGTGGTGCAACGTGGCGTTGGTGGATGGAGTGAGACATGATGTCCCAGAGGTGCTCAATTGGATTCAGGTCTGGGGAACGGGCGGGCCAGTCCATAGCATCAATGCCTTCCTCTTGCAGGAACTGCTGACACACTCCAGCCACATGAGGTCTAGCATTGTCTTGCATTAGGAGGAACCCAGGGCCAACCGCACCAGCATATGGTCTCACAAGGGATCTGAGGATCTCATTTCGGTACCTAACGCAGTCAGGCTACCTCTGGCGAGCACATGGAGAGCTGTGCGGCCCCCCAAAGAAATGCCACCCCACACCATGACTGACCCACCGCCAAACCGGTCATGCTGGAGGATGTTGCAGGCAGCAGAACGTTCTCCACGGCGTCTCCAGACTCTGTCACGTCTGTCACATGTGCTCAGTGTTAACCTGTTGGGGGTAGGGGGCAGTATTTACACGGCCGGATAAAAAACGTACCCGATTTAACCTCTTACATCTAGACGTTCCGCTAGCGGAACACCTGCTCCAATATCCAATGATAGGCGTGGAGCGAATTACAAATTTCTTAAAAATACAAAAACTTCAATTTTTCAAACATATGACTATTTTACAGCATTTTAAAGACAAGACTCTCCTTTATCTAACAACACTGTCCGATTTCAAAAAGGCTTTACAGCGAAAGCAAAACATTAGATTATGTCAGCAGAGTACCCAGCTGGTGAGTGCTAAACTTGCTGGGTGTCTAAATAGCTAGCCCTGTGATGCCGGGCTATGTACTTAGAATATTGCAAAATGTGCTTTCACCAAAAAGCTATTTTAAAATCGGACATATCGAGTGCATAGAGGAGTTCTGTATCTATAATTCTTAAAATAATTGTTATGCTTTTTGTGAACGTTTATCGTGAGTAATTTAGTAAATGTTTAGTAAATTCACCGGAACTATGCTAGTTCTGAACGTCACATGCTAATGTTAAAAGCTGGTTTTTGATATAAATATGAACTTGATTGAACAAAACATGCATGTATTGTATAACATAATGTCCTAGGTGTGTCATCTGATGAAGATCATCAAAGGTTAGTGCTGCATTTAGCTGTCTTCTGTGTTTTTGTGACATTATATGCTAGCTTGAAAAATGGGTGTCTGATTATTTCTGGCTGGGTACTCTGCTGACATAATCTAATGTTTTGCTTTCGTTGTAAAGCCTTTTTGAAATCGGACAGTGTGGTTAGATTAACCTGTTAGGGCTAGGGGGCAGCATTTGCACGTCTGGATAATTTTTTTTACCCGATTTAATCTGGTTACTAATCCTACCCAGTAACTAGAATATGCATATACTTATTATATATGGATAGAAAACACTCTAAAGTTTCTAAAACTGTTTGAATGGTGTCTGTGAGTATAACAGAACTCATTTGGCAGGCAAAACCCTGAGACATTTTCTGACAGGAAGTGGATACCTGATGTGTTGTATTACCTTTAAACCTATCCCATTGAAAAACACAGGGGCTGAGGAATATTTTGGCACTTCCTATTGCTTCCACTAGATGTCACCAGCCTTTACAAAGTGTTTTGAGTCTTCTGGAGGGAGATCTGACCGAACAAGAGCCATGGAACGATGATGTCCCATTAGACACCTGGCGCGCGAGTTCATGTTGGGTACCCTCGTTCCAATACGTTATAAAAGAGTATGCATTCGTCCACCTTGAATATTATTCATGTTCTGGTTAAAAAAGGCCCTAATGATTTATGCTATACAACGTTTGACATGTTTGAACGAACGTAAATATATTTTTTCCCCTCGTTCATGACGAGAAGTCCGGCTGGCTTAGATCATGTGCTAACAAGACGGAGATTTTTGGACATAAATGATGAGCTTTTTTGAACAAAACTACATTCGTTATGGACCTGTGATACCTGGAAGTGACATCTGATGAAGAGAATCAAAGGTAATGGATTATTTACATAGTATTTTCGATTTTAGATCTCCCCAACATGACGTCTAGTCTGTATCGCAACGCGTATTTTTCTGGGCGCAGTGCTCAGATTATTGCAAAGTGTGATTTCCCAGTAAGGTTATTTTTAAATCTGGCAAGTTGATTGCGTTCAAGAGATGTAAATCTATAATTCTTTAAATGACAATATAATATTTTACCAATGTTTTCTAATTTTAATTATTTAATTTGTGACGCTGACTTGACTGCCGGTTATTGGAGGGAAACGATTTCCTCAACATCAATGCCATAGTAAAACGCTGTTTTTGGATATAAATATGAACTTGATAGAACTAAAAATGCATGCATTGTCTAACATAATGTCCTAGGAGTGTCATCTGATGGAGATTGTAAAAGGTTAGTGCATCATTTTAGCTGGTTTTATGGTTTTGGTGACCCTGTCTTTGACTTGACAAAACATTACACACAACTCTTGTAAATGTACTGTCCTAACATACTCTAAATTTATGCTTTCGCCGTAAAACCTTTTTGAAATCGTAAAACGTGGTTAGATTAAGGAGATGTTTATCTTTCAAAGGGTGTAAAATAGTTGTATGTTTGAAAAATTTGAATTTTGACATTTATTTGGATTCAAATTTGCCGCTCTTGAAATGCACCTGCTGTTGATGGAGTGCACCACGGGTGGCACGCTAGCGTCCCACCTAGCCCATAGAGGTTAACGAGAGTCTTGTCTTTAAAATGGTGTAAAATAGTCATATGTTTGAGAAATTGAAGTAATAGCATTTCTAAGGTATTTGAAAATCGCGCCACGGGATTACACTGGCTGTTGCGTAGGTGGGACGATTTCGTCCCGCCTAGCCCAGAGAGGTTAAGTAGGGGAGGTTCATAGATTTGAAGTACAGTGAAATTATCATCATTATTAGGTTTTGTTTGTAGTCAACTTATGGGTTTCTGAATCGGTGTAGTTTAATGAAATGCTTTTTTTGGGGAAAAAGAGCGCTTCATTGTCTCTCTGTGGAATGTTTCCTAGAAGCCACGATTCCTTAAAGGGGTATACACACATATGGAATCTTAGAAGTTACACACACACATGGAATCGTTGAAGTTTTATTTTCTGAGTTTTAATTAAATATGTGATAAGGGAATGTCTGGGAACCTGGGATCCAACATGTATAAAATGTCTGATGGTTTTTCTTTAATTTGTCTAATATAATAAGAAACACCGTTTTGAAAGGGTGGTATGACTTTTGACCTCTATCATGGCACCCCTTTGTGGTCTGATCAGCCTCATGGGAGGGCCATTTGGATGATGAATTTAAGGTCATTTGTAATACTGGTTTTAAGGAAATTTGTATAACTGATAATGATGATGGAGTTTAAATTTCTTAGACACATTGGTAATTTGAACCAATGAGAAGACAGAATGACGATAAGGGTACAATAATGTTTCTTTGTGGAGTAGTTCAGATTAGTGAATTTGATCTGATTATGTTATTTGAATATCTTTTGACCAGTAGTGGTATTTTTATACATTATAAAGCTAAGTTTAGCTGTGGTTGGATGCAGTGTAAGGAATTTAACACAACAAGGTTGTGAAATTGCCATAATATTATTATTATATTTAGCCAGAATAAGCGTAATAACGGTAGACTTAGGTTAACCTCTATGGGCTAGGTGGGACGCTAGCGTGCCACCTGTGGTGCACTCCATCAACAGCAGGTGCATTTCAAGAGCGGCAAATTTGAATCCAAATAAATGTCAAAATTCAAATTTTTCAAAAATACAACTATGTTACACCATTTGAAAGATAAACATCTCCTTAATCTAACCACGTTTTACGATTTCAAAAAGGTTTTACGGCGAAAGCATAAATTTAGAGTATGTTAGGACAGTACATTTACAAGAGTTGTGTGTAATGTTTTGTCAAGTCAAAGACAGGGTCACCAAAACCATAAAACCAGCTAAAATGATACACTAACCTTTTACAATCTCCATCAGATGACACTCCTAGGACATTATGTTAGACAATGCATGCATTTTTAGTTCTATCAAGTTCATATTTATATACAAAAACAGCGTTTTACTATGGCATTGATGTTGAGGAAATCGTTTCCCTCCAATAACCGGCAGTCAAGTCAGCGTCACAAATTAAATAATTAAAATGAGAAAACATTGGTAAAATATTATATTGTCATTTAAAGAATTATAGATTTACATCTTTTGAACGCAATCAACTTGCCAGATTTAAAAATAACCTTACTGGGAAATCACACTTTGCAATAATCTGAGCACTGTGCCCAGAAAAATACGCGTTGCGATACAGACTAGACGTCATGTTGGGGAGATCTAAAATCGAAAATACTATGTAAATAATCCATTACCTTTGATTCTCTTCATCAGATGTCACTTCCAGGTATCACAGGTCCATAACGAATGTAGTTTTGTTCAAAAAAGCTCATCATTTATGTCCAAAAATCTCCGTCTCGTTAGCACATGATGTAAGCCAGCCGGACTTCTCGTCATGAACGAGGGGAAAAAATATATTTCCGTTCGTTCAAACATGTCAAACGTTGTATAGCATAAATCATTAGGGCCTTTTTTAACCAGAACATGAATAATATTCAAGGTGGACGAATGCATAGCCTTTTATAACGTATTGGAACGAGGGTACCCAACATGAAGTAGCGCGCCAGGTGTCTAATGGGACATCACCGTTCCATGGCTCTTGTTCGGTCAGATCTCCCTCCAGAAGACTCAAAACACTTTGTAAAGGCTGGTGACATCTAGTGGAAGCAATAGGAAGTGCCAAAATATTCCTAAACCCCTGTGTTTTTCAATGGGATAGGTTTAAAATCAATACAACACATCAGGTATCCACTTCCTGTCAGAAAATGTCTCAGGGTTTTGCCTGCCAAATGAGTTCTGTTATACTCACAGACACCATTCAAACAGTTTTGGAAACTTTAGAGTGTTTTCTATCCATATATAATAAGTATATGCATATTCTAGTTACTGGGTAGGATTAGTAACCAGATTAAATCGGGTACATTTTTTTTATCCAGACGTGCAAATGCTGCCCCCTAGACCCAACAGGCTAAGTCAGAACTGTCCAGAGTAGAGATCCTAGTTGGGCGTGCGGGTGCAGGCAGCAATAGGTTGAAGAGCATGCATTTCATTTTACTAGCATTTAACCTGTTAGGGCTAGGGGGCAGTATTTACACGGCCGGATAAAAAACGTACCCGATTTAATCTGATTATTACTACTGCCCAGAAACTAGAATATGCATATAATTATTGGCTTTGAATAGAAAACACCCTAAAGTTTCTAAAACTGTTTGAATGGTGTCTGTGAGTATAACAGAACTCATATGGCAGGCAAAAACCTGAGAAGATTCTGTACAGGAAGTGCCCTCTCTGACCATTCCTTGAGATTCTTGACTCTTTTTATTGAAAACTTAGGATCTTTGCTGTAACGTGACACTTCCTACGGCTCCCATAGGCTCTCAGAACCCGGGAAAAAGCTGAATGATGTCGAGGCAGCCCCTGGCTGAAAAACATTAGCGCGTTTGGATAGAGGTCGGTCAGAGTACTATGAGACTGAGGCGCGTGCACGAGGCGACCCCATGTTTTTATTTTCTCTCTCTTTGTACTAAAACACAGATTCCCGGTCGGAATATTATCGCTTTTTTACGAGAAAAATGGCATAAAAATTGATTTTAAAAAGCGGTTGACATGCTTCGAAGTACGGTAATGGAATATTTAGAATTTTTTTGTCACGAAACGCGTCGTGCGCGTCACCCTTCTTTACACTTCGGATAGTGTCTTGAACGCACAAACAAAACAGAGGATATTTGAACATAACTATGAATTATTTTGAACCAAACCAACATTTGTTATTGAAGTAGAAGTCCTGGGAGTGCATTCTGACGAAGAACAGCAAAGGTAATAACATTTTTCTTATCCTCTTCAGCGTCTGATCCCGTTAGCGGGATCAAAATCCAGCGAAAAATCATATCGCCAATTAGCATTAAAAAAATATCATAATTTAAAAAAATATATATATATATATATATATTTTTTTTATAGATACACCTCTCCTGAATCGACCCACGTCGTCCGATTTCAAAAAGGTTTTACAGGAAAAGCAAATCATTAGATTATATTAGATGAGTCCATCGTAAAAAGCAGCTTCATAGCCATTTTCCGACCAACCACTTGCATCACATATAATCAAAAAACAGCTAAATGCAGCACTAACCTTTTACAAACTTCATCAGATGGCACCCCTAGGACATCATGTTATACAATGCATGCATTCTTTTGTTCAATAAAGGTCATATTTATATATAAAAACAGCATTTTACATCTCTGTCTGATGTTGACTACATAATTTCCCCTCAAAAGCGTCCCGGTAAACAATGCTACATTTCCCTAAATTGCTATACTATAACGATTTTTTAAATGTATATTGTCAATCTAACATTTATAGATGAATATCTCTTGAGAACACCCGTCATACCAGATTTTAAATTAACTTTACTGGGTAATCACACTTTGCGATAAAAGGAGATGCGATACTCAGAAAATTAGCTAATATACAGAGCTCGGCGCCATCTTGGAAAGAATCTCATGTCACGTCTTATCTTCTATAATATTGTCAATAATCGCCTACCTTTAGTTGTCTTCATCAGAAAGCATCCCAGGTCCACAACAGATGTATTTTCGGTCAAAAAGTCCATACTTCATGTTCCATTAGCCTGATGTTGGTAGCGCGTCCTATGGCTCTCTCCAAGCGCAGCTCTGAAGTTCATAATAAATGCAATGCTCGCGCATGTAGGTTCGTTCAAACATGTCAAACGTTGTATAAAATAAATCTTCAGGGCCTCTAACACCAAGAGAGCCAATAAGATTCGAGGGGGATGATGTCATGGCCTTTAAAACCGTATCCAAAGGTGGGGGCAGACATGGCCGCCGGCGTCATAATGGTGATGGCCCATCCCCTGTGACCAATTTCAAACTCGTGTCATTCACTGAGTTTTGACTCTATAAGGCTCAAACCACTGTGAAAGGACTGGCGACATCTAGTGGAAGCAATAGGAAGTGCTCACTGAACCATGGTTAACGGTGTGATTAATAAGGAAAGATGAGAAGTCAAGTCCACAATTCAGAATTCCACTTCCTGTTTCAATCGGTCTCGGGGTTTTGACTGCCATTTGAGTTCTGTTATACTCACAGACACCATTCAAACAGTTTTAGAAACTTTGGAGTGTTTTCTATCCATATATAATAAGTATATGCATGCCCTATCTTCTGAGTTTGATTAGTAGGCCGTTGAAAATGGGAACGATTTTTTTTCAAAATGCGCTGTGGCGCCCCCTATCCTACGGTATCCTCAAGAGGCTAGCTTGAAAAATGGGTGTCTGATTATTTCTGGCTTGGTACTCTGCTGACATAATCTAATGTTTTGCTTTCGTTGTAAAGCCTTTTTGAAATCGGACAGTGTGGTTAGATTAATGAGAGTCTTGTCTTTAAATAGCTGTAAAATAGTCATATGTTTGAGAAATTGAAGTAATAGCATTTCAAATGTTTTGAAAATCGCGCCACAGGATTCAACTGGCTGTTACGTAGGTGGGACGAATTCGTCCCGCCTAGCCCAGAGAGGTTAACTAGAAAGTCGGGGCACCACGGAAGAACGTTTATAGAGCCGTTATCTTCCGAATAAACTCTTAAAATACTTAGTCATATTTTACATCGATAGCAGTCAATATTAACCCTTATCTTATTTTCAGTCTCATAATGAAAGTTGTAAATTCTTGGCTATCTTCACGAACCCTGGCTAACAAGTTGAATCAGCAATACAAAATTGGGTTTAATTATTTATTTACTAAATACCTAAACTTATCACACAGAATTACAAATACACCGAATACACATGATGTCATACATGATGGCTGTTACACAAAGGAAAGGGGGTTGGGCTTGAATGAAAGAGCGGGAAGACTTGGGAATAAAGAAACAGCAGCTATGCTATCGTAAATACATTATCTTATGCATTCTAAATTTCCGCCCATTTGGAAAAGGAAAATGCAATAAATATTTACTCTGAGCTGCGCTTCGGTAGATTGGTCGTAGATGCTGGCCGGGTTGGCCAACAGAGATCTTCCTGTCCTCGGAAGAATGTCTCTGGTGGTAAATTGGATACGTGGTGGTATCTTCATCTGTTTGTTAGACTGGATGCGTCGTCCGTCCTTTCCTAGCCCACGTCTACAGCGGCTGCTGCTAACTCAACGGCTAGGAAGTATCACTTTTGTAGTGAATAAGCTCAAAGTTCATACCATTCGCCACCAAAGCTCACACAGAGGTTGGCTTAGTTCTGTACTTGACGTGTGTCCTTCTAACGTAGAGGCTGCAGACCTCACGTACTGGAACCACCTGGTTATCTTTTCATCAAAGGCTTATATAGTGGAGAGGGGGAGGGAGGTGTTTCATCGTTTATAACCCCTGTCTCTTCACAGGGGTGGGCCACTGATCAAGCAGGGCACTTTCCTTATGAAAACCCAAATCTCTAATTTGGAAGCTAAAATTACATTTAATCTTTTAATCTCCTAACAAACAATTTCAATATCAAACATTTCAATTGCATAACAATTCCATGTGACTCTGATAACTAGAGGGTGTATACTTTCTCAGGTACAGTTTATGTCGTCCTGTCATCAGTCATAATGTCTCAGATGACAACCGAACTGACATCCATACTCATTACGTTCCCAAGCATATTTCCAACTGGTTTTATTACCAAAATATGGTTCCTTTTCCCCATTTGTTTGATGTTCCCAGACTCTCTATATTTAACACAGGCTATTCAAGTCCTTCAGTAGGGTCAGAGAGGGGAAGGGAGAAAGGTATTTATGGGGGGGGGGGTCATAAACCTTACCCACAGGCCAACGTCATGACACAAGGATGACAAAAAGGCAGAGAATACCATTAACAGGGAATGTATTCCTTCACACGGTAAATTTGGGGAAAAGGGGCTGGACGGAACCAAAGCAAAGAAAGTAAATATCAGCCCCCCTCTCCTACCTTACCTGCCTACCCACTACTTACCTAACTAGCACCACCTGGTGAACTAACCAAAATAGAGGGGGTGGTCCGCCCAGGTCTTTCCTAGTGTGCATAGACAATAAACTACTACGGGTATATGTATGCCCGCGGGCCTCTTGCCTAAGCACTCCCTAGGTGCCTTCCCCTTCCCCGCTGGGAACAAAGGAAACAGAATAACAAACAATTTCACAACTAAACTGAGAAAAACTCAGGACATTAAAGAAGCTCTCTCTCTCTGAGCAACAAACTAACACAGAACATAATAAGGTTTCTCAGCAAAAACGAACTAAGTACATACCAAATTCTCTTTCTGAGAAACAACCAACATATATATAACCCTCTGCCATCAACCTCCTCTCTCAGCAAATATCTCTCTGCAATCATCTCTTTTTTTCCTGAGCAACAGCACACTGGCTTTAGGTGGGGTTGTTAATTGGAGACAGCTGCGTCCTGACGAGGGGGCGGGGTCAGCTCTCCAATCAGCAATGGGGCCAACCAATCAGCTGCTTGGAGAACTTCAGGAAGCCATTACCTGAAACACACTCACAAATACACAAACTACAACACAGAAACTGGGGAACGTGACTGTGTGTTTGTCCAGTGTGTGTGTGTGTGTGTGTCCACAGTGTGTGTGTGTGTGTGTGTATGTCCACTGTGTGTGTGTGTGTGTCCACTGTGTGTGTGTGTCCACTGTGTGTGTGTGTGTGTGTGTGTGTGTGTGTGTGTGTGTGTGTGTGTTTGTCCACTGTGTGTGTGTGTGTGTGTGTGTGTGTGTGTGTGTTTGTGTCCACTGTGTGTGTGTGTGTGTGTCCACTGTGTTTGTGTGTGTGTGTGTGTATGTGTGTGTGTGTGTGTCCGTCCACTGTGTGTGTGTGTGTCCACTGTGTGTGCGTCCACTGTGTGTGCGCGTGTGTTTTTGTCCAGTGTGTGTGTGTGTGTCCAGTGTGTTTGTGTGTGTGTGTGTGTGTGTGTGTGTGTGTGTGTGTGTGTGTGTGTGTGTGTGTTGGTTTGTCCAGTGTGTGTGTGTTTGTCCAGTGTGTGTGTGTGTGTCCAGTGTGAGCTTGTCCAGCGTGTGTGTGTGTTTCCAGT